>NC_000086.7:168337028-168637028 GCF_000001635.26 Mus musculus
CTAGTAGCTTGCTGCAACATCACTAGAAAAGACACATGAGATGCACGTGTCCTTAGCTTGGTAACTGTGTAGTCAGGTAGATGGGACCATCCATTTCATAGCCCATTGGAATTGAATGAAATGCCTCATTTTCTTTAAGGTCTTGGGGATGGTGTGGGAACCCTACTGTATTTGTTGTGCAGTAAGGGCTACAAATCCACAAAGATTATTGAACATCCTTGGGGAGCATGTTAATACTGGATGCCAATACCACAGACAAATTATGGACATATGCATCAATCCTATCCAAGAGGGAAAATGAAGAGGCAAGTAGATGTCATCAGAGAGAAGCTGGAAGCATTTCTACATCCCTTGGGTCCCAAGAAGACGAAATGGCCAACAGAAATAAGAGAAAATGCCAGTGTGCTACAGGATCACTTTGTGTTCTTGCTAAGTGAGAACACTTGGCCTAACCCACAGCACCCATACTACTCAAGGAAGTTTTCTCCTCTGTATACTCAACCCTTTAAGCACTTGGTCCCTAGCTGGTGTCACTGTTTTAAAAGTTGTGGGAACATTAGAGACTTCACTAGAGGAAATAGATTACTAGAGGTAGGGCTTCTGTTTTTATGGTATGGCCCCACTGCCTCTACTCTCTGTTCCTTGTCTTCTCCTCCATGCTAGATGTCTTTTGTAGGATTTTACTGCTGTGAACAGATACCATGACCAAGGCAACTCTTAAAGGACAACAATTAATTGGGCCTGGCTTACGGCTTACGGGTTCAAAGGTTCAGTACATTATCATCAAGGTGAGAAAATGGCAGCATTCAGGCAGGCATGGTTCAGGCAGAGTTGAGAGTTTTACATCTTCATCTGAAGGCTGCTAAGAGAAGACTGATTTTTTAGCTTTGGGCAGAGCTTCAACATCCACCACAGTGACATCCTCCAAAAAGGCCACACCTACTCCAACAAGGCCAAACCTCCCAGGCCAAGCATATTCAAACCACCATAATAGAATAATGCACCCCATAATACACACACACACACACACACACACACATACAGAGAGACACACACTAAGCCAGAGTAAACTCTTCCTCTCTTAAAGTGTTCCTTGTCAGGTATTTTGTCACACCAATGAGAAAAGTAACTCACATAGAAGAAGCTCAATAAGAGAAAAGGAAAGAAAAGCTATTCAGTTGCTGCATTAGGTACTTGCCTGTTGCTAAGATAAAATTGCATGACCATGGCAACTTGCAGAAGGAATATTTTATCTGGGCTTACAGTTCCAGAGAGATAAGAATCCATCACCATCATGGCAGGGAGGCATGGCAGCAAACAGCAGACATCACATCAGGAGCAGGAAGTTGAGGTCACATCTTCAACCACAAGCACAAACTGAGACAGTGAACTGAAAGTAGAGGGAGGCTATAAACTCTCAAAGCCCATCCCTATGATGCACTTCCTCTAGTGGACACACATTACCTCCCCAAACAGCATGAAAGACTGGGGACCAAGTATTCAAATATGTAGCCTTATGGAGGATATTTCTCATTTAAACCACCACAGGCACTCCTACCCTGCCTTCACTGCCCCCACCCCATCATCAGCATAGGCTTTTGCAACATAACACCTAACAATTAACTCAGTTCAGTTAATTACTGAACTGAGACTGTATGGCGCAGCCCACAGTGGCTACAGAACATATGTATCAAAGAACAGCTAGGAAACTCTAAGCACAAGAGCAAAAATAACTCAAGGACAATTTTAAAGGATACAAAAGAAAAATTGCTTTATGATTCCATCCAGTAAATCTTTTTTTTTTTTGTTTAGTTCCACAGATTTCCAATAAGGAGGTAATCAGAAGAAAATAAGGTAAAATCAAGCAAACAAGGTGTTGGTAAGTGGCTGAGGAGGAGTCTGGACTCTTCCATTAGGGAGAAAGGAGTGAATCCAATCCAAGTGAAATATGTACCAAGTATTGTGCGAGGGAGTGAAGATGTCAAAATGAAAAGAATGCAGTGGTACGAAGGAGGCCACAGAGCCATACAGAGTTGAAGTCAACACACTGTGATGAGTGTGAAGATCAAGATGTACACTGAGTGCTGAGCAGACAGTATGCACTGGGCAGGGTTCAGAGAGAGAAAACTGGGCTGGCATTCAGTTGCTAGAGGTTTCATCTAGCATGGAAAATCCTGGGTTGCTTCCCCAGCACTGTGTACATGAGGTGTGGTGGTATATGTCTATGATCTCAGCATTTACTAGGCAGAAGCAAATGGATTTAAAGGTCGAGGTCATCCTCGGTTATATACCAAGTCTGAAGCCAGCCTGGGCTACATAAAACCTTGTCTCAAAAGAGAATAAAATAAAGTTACAAGTATAAAATAAATCAAAACAAACTGCAGGGTTAAAATAGAGAATAGAGGCATATAAATTCATGAGAGATATCACATCTCTCTTTATATTAGAATTATTTTACATTATAATTTAGAGCTTCAGATATATATATATATAAAGATATTGAACTTCTTAATTTCACTTTAAGCAAAGGAGTGTCTAGAAAGTTGTTCCAGGAAAGGGGACAACTGACAATCATCTTAAAATACCAGACTCTGATATGAATCCAGTGCCTCTGGGCTATAGGCTGCTTCTCAGGCTCTTTTGGCAGCAATGCCTGACCTTCCCAAGGACAGACAGACTGCAAGGACACCCAGAAGAAAGAAGCAGCTGGCAACTGAACAACAGCAGGTGAGAGAGACTTATTTTTCAGCCTTTAAAAGCCAAACAGTCCCTGCCAACCCACATGCGCGTGCGTGCACGCATGCACACACACACACACACACACACACACACACACACACACACACACACACACACATAAGGGAAGCCAAAGGAAAAATGGGAGGGAAGCCAGGGGAAAAAATGGAAGGGAAACCCAGGAAAGCCTGCATGCTTTGCATGAGCAAAGCTCAGTATTGACATATAAGTCCCTAACTGTGTAGTCATTAGCACAGTAATATGCTAGGCCTATTCTGGGATATGCACCCCAGCTGCTGGAAAGGCTAACACACCTGCTGCTCACTGGACATGCTGTTCCTTGTCAGTTCTTATGGATGAAAAGATCCTGAATTCATCTACTGATGTCCTATCATCTAAAACACTTGAACCACCAGTAGGGCTTACTTTGTCATCATTGATTACTGTTTGCTGCCTTTGTATTTTGTTTTCACTTTTGAGAAACCTTATGCCAATTACAGGCTTTTATAACCTTTGTAGAAAGCAGTAGTGTTGGGAACAAGGCACATCAGCTTCATTTGTAAAATAGTTTTAAGAAATATAAACCTTGATAATATATGGCTTGGGCTTTCCTTTAAATATTTCTGCCTAGGACAAAAACAGGATAGTGACATGGGGATTTTATAGGAGTTTTTCATTGTTCCTTAGATTTTATTATTATTTGTTGTCGTAATTGTTGTTGCTGTTGTTTTGAAACCATCTCCTGAGGCCCCACCTGACCTCCAAGTCACCATGTATGTAGGCAGCCAATGCCTAAAAGATGGCGCCAGTTTCCGGTACACCATGGCCATAAACAACACCACTGCAGAGACGCTAGCCCTAATCTTGCGCCAACCCCTCCCGAGCGGGTGCATGCAAATTAAGGTGCCGTCAGACTGACCAATCCCAGGAGGACACATAGCTCTCCCCAGTGCTGGGGTGTATATAAGCAGTCCTCCCTGGGTTCCCAGGGTTCCTCATAGCATCAAGGCGTTCCTGCAATAAAGCTGTTAAGAAGAATCTAACCATGTTGCGTTTTCCTTGCTGGACGAGGTGGGTGCTACACATGTAGACAAGGGTAGACTTGACTTCCAGGCCTCCTGTCTCTGCTTCTGCTGGAACTACAGCTGTGTACCACCACATATTTATACTGAACTGCATTTTTAAAAATCTTCCATTAATTAACTTAATGGAATCCAAACCTAACTATCTCATATAATCCTATATTTGCATATTGGATTTTACTACAAAGCAAACTGCGATCCTCTATGTATCAGTCACTCTTTTCTTGCTATGATGAAATATTATGACCAAACGCAATTCAAGGAACAAACTTAAGATTCCAGAGGGTTAGAGCTCATGAGGGTGGGAAACGTGTAACATGTCACCAGGCATGGCAGTAGGAGTAGGAAGCTGGATGACCACCTTCGAAACATCACAAAATCCAAAGTATTCTTCCAGATTTTAATAAATACCTTTTAACACTCTCATGTCTGGAAGTCATCTTCAGAGTGTGAGAATATATTTGGCCCCACAATACTCAGTTTGTTACTGAGTCAGGACACTTTCTGCCTCAATGTCTCCTACAGCCTGACTTTCCACTCCATCCAATTTTCCATTTTCTCCTTCCATGCCCCTTTGTCTTGACCTGAAGTGTACCTCCTTGGAAGAAGATCTGACCCTCCTGCTTCCAGGTCCCAAATGCTGAGATTGTAGACATGCCTAACAAGTCTGATCTTAGGTGCTACTGATACTCAAACCCAGGGCTTCATGTATGCAAACACGCTATTGGAGTATATATCCACAGTTCAAACTTGGGAGTATGTTCTGTTAGAATTCAGACCTGGCCCCATTCAATCCATGTAATTTCTCTCTCCCATCACTGGTACTTTGAAAAGCTAACCTTCGACAACAAGTTCCTAAAGTCTTTCGCCTTATATAACTCTTAGGAAGACCCAAGTCCTCCCATCCCCACTGACTGAATGAGAAGCAGCCTGACTTTGGTAACACAGAACAGGTCACATATTAAGTAAATATTATCCCTTCAGAGGCTAGTAAATTTTATATGTGTGTGTGTGTGTGTGTGTATGTGTGTTTTAGAAGTTTCCCAGAGGGAGCCATATTGGGTCCCGGGTACCTCAGAAACCAGTCTGCTCAGGTCAGCTCACAGACTGCGAAGGGTGAGCAAGCAGACTGCAGAAGCAACACAGCTTCTGGTACAGGCAGAAGCTACAAAGCTTCTGGGACAGACCCTGTTTCGGGCTCCAGATAACCAGGCACCTTCCCCATCAGAGGAGAGATGTCTTCTTGGGAGGGCTCGGCCAGAGCAGTTAAGGTAGCCAGCTAGGTTCCTGGATCCCTCAGAGACTAGTCTGCTCAGGTGAGAGTGCTGACTACAGAAGCAACACAGCTTCTGGGATAGACCCAGTTTCTGTCTTCAGACATCCGGACACCTTCTCTGCCAGAGGAGAGGTGTCTGCACAAGAGAGCTCTGACCACCAGAGCAGGTGAGAGAGATATCTTGTGTCCTGAGTCCCTCAGAGACCAGTCTGTGCAGTTGAGCATGCAGACTGAAAAGGCAACACATCTTTTGGGACAGGCCCTGTTTTGGGCCTTCATCTTCAGCCAGGAGGCAGGTCTGAATGCCAGATATCTGTGTACCACCCCTGAAAGAGGAGAGCTTGCCTGCAGAGGGTAATCTGACCACTCAGAATCAGGAGAGACCTAGACTCCCAGGTCTGCTGACAGAGGCTAACAAAATCTTAGGAGGAACAAGCTCCAACCCGAGACAACTATAACAACTAACTCCAGAGATTACTAGATGGCGAAAGGCAAACTTAAGAATCTTACTAACAGAAACCAAGACCACTCACCATCATCAGAACACAGCACTCAGACCTCAGCCAGTCTTGGATACCACAACACACCTGAAAATCAGGACTCTGATTTAAAATCATATCTCATGATGCTGGTAGAGGACATCAAGAGGGGCTTTAATAACTCAATTAAAGAAAGACAGGAGAACACTACTAAAGAGGTAGAAGTAGTTAAAGAATTACAGGAAAACACAACCAAACTGGTGATGGAATTGAACAAAACCATCCAAGACCTAAAAAGGGAAGTAGAAACATTAAAGAAAACCCAAACTGAGACAACGCTGGAGATAGAAACCCTAGGGAAGAAATCTGGAACCATAGATGTGAGCATCAGCAACAGAATACAAGAAATGGAAGAGAGAATTTCAGGTGCAGAAGATTCCATAGGAATCTTGGGAACAACAATCAAAGAAAATGCAAAATGCAAAAAGATCCTAACTCAAAACATCCAGGATATCCAGGACACAATGAGAAGACCAAACCTACGGATAATAGGAGTAGATGAGAATGAAGATTTTCAAATGAAATGGGCAGCAAAAATCTTCAACAAAATTATAGAAGAAAACTTCCCAAACCTAAAGAAAGAGATGCCCATGAACATACAAGAAGCCTACAGAACTCCAAATAGACAGGACCAGAAAAGAAATTCCTCCCGACACATAATAATCAGAACAACAAATGCACTAAATAAAGACAGAATATTAAAAGCAGTAAGGAAAAAAAGGTCAAGTAACATATAAAGGCAGGCCTATTAGAGTTACTCCAGACTTCTCACCAGAGACTATGAAAGCCAGAAGATCCTGGACCTATGTTATACAGACCCTAAGAAAACACAAATGCCAGCCCAGGCTACTATACACAGCAAAACTCTCAATTACCATTGATGAAGAAACCAAAGTATTCCATGATAAAAACAAATTCACACAATATCTTTCTACAAGTCCAGCCCTTCAAAGAATAATAAAGGGAAAATACCAAGACAAGGAAAGAAACTACACCCTAGAAAAGGCAAGAAAGTAATCCTTCAACAAACCTTAAAGAAGACAGCCACAAGAACATAATACCAACTTTAACAACAAAAATAACAGGAAGCAACAATTACTTTTCTTTAATTTCTCTTAACATCAATGGACTCAATTCCCCAATTAAAAGACATAGACTAATAGATAGACTGGCTACAGAAACAGGACCTAACATTTTGTTACTTACAGGAAACCCACCTCAGGGAAAAGGACATACACTACCTCAGAGTCAAAGGCTGGAAAACAAATTTCCAATCAAATGGTCTGAAGAAACAAGCTGGAGTAGCCATTCTAATATCAAATAAAATTGATTTCCAACCCAAAGTTATCAAAAAAGATAAGGAGGGGCACTTCATACTCATCAAAGTTAAAATCTTCCAAGATGAACTCTCAATTCTGAATATCTATGCTCCAAATACATTCATTAAAGAAACTTTAGTAAAGCTCAAAGCACACATTGCACCTCACACAATAGTAGTGGGAGACTTCAACACCCCACTCTCACCAATTGACAAATGATAGAAACAGAAACTAAACAGAGACACATGGACACTAACAGAAGTTATGAAACAAATGGATTTAAGAGATATCTACGGAACATTTTATCTTAAAACAAAAGGATATACCTTCTTCTCAGAGCCACATGGTACCTCCTCCAAAATTAACCATATAATTGGTCACAAAACAGGAATCAACAGATACAAAAATATTGAAATTATCCCATGCATCCTGTCTGATCATCATCGACTAAGACTGATCTTAAATAACAACATAAATAATAGAAAGCCAACTTTCATGTGGAAACTGAACAACACTCTACTCAATGATCCCTTGGTCAAGGATGAAACAAAGAAAGAAATTAAAGACTTTTTAGAGTTTAATGAAAATGAAGCCACAACATACCCAAATTTATGGGACACAATGAAGGCAGTCCTAAGAGGAAAACTCAAAGCTCTGAGTGCCTCCAAAAAGAAACTAGAGAGACTTACACTAGCAGCCTGACAGCACACCTAGAAGCTCTAGAACTAAAGGAAGCAAATTCACCCAAGAGGAGAAGATGGCAAGAAATAATCAAACTCAGGGCTGTAATCAACCAAGTGGAAACAAAAAGAAATATTCAAAAAATCAACCAAACGAGGAGCTGGTTCTTTGAGAAACTCAACAAGATAGATAAACCCTTAGCTAGACTATCTTGAGGGCACAGGGAGAGTATCCTAATTAACAAAATAAAAAATGAAAAAAGAGACATAACAACAGAACCTGTGGAAATCCAAAACATCATCAGATCCTACTTTAAAATGCTATACTGAACAAAACTAAAAAACCTGGATAAAATGGACAACTTCCTAGACAGATACCAGGTACCAAAACTAAATCAGGATCAGATTAACAATCTAAACAGTCCCATTTCCCCTAACGAAATTGAAGCAGTCATCAATAGTCTCCCAACAACAACAACCAAAAAGCCCAGGACCAGATAAGTTTAATGCAGAGTTCTATCAGATCTTCAAAGAAGACCTAATTCCAACTCTCCTCAAACTATTCCACAAAATAGAAACAGAAGGTACTCCACCCAATTCATTCTATGAAGCCACAATTACTCTGATACCTAAACCACACAAAGATCCAACAAAGAATGAGTACATCAGACCAATTTCCCTTATGAATATCGATGCAAAAATACTCAATAAAATCCTCACAAACCAAATCCAAGAACACATTAAAATGATAATCCATCATGACCAAGTAGGCTTCATCCCAAGGATGCAGGGATGGTTTTATATATGGAAATCCATCAACGTAATCCACTATATAAACAAAGTCAAAGATAAAAAACACATGATCATCTTCTTAGATGCTGAGAAATCATTTGAAAAAATCCAGCACCCCTTCATGATAAAAGTCTTGGAAATATCAGGAATTTAAGGCTGGCCCATACCTAAACATAATAAAAGCAATGTACAGCAAACCAGTAGCCAACAAACAACAAACTAAATGGAGAAAAACTCGAAGCAATCCCACTAAAATCAGGGAATAGACAAGGCTGCCCACTTTCTCCCTACCTATTCAATATAGTAATTGAAGTTCTAGTCAGATCAAATTGACAACAAAAGGACATCAAGGGGCTACAAATTGGAAAGGAAGAAGTCAAAATATCACTATTTGCAGATGATATGATACTATATTTAAGTGACCCCAAAATTCCACCAGAGGACTCCTAAACCTGATAAACAACTTCAGTGCAGTAGCTGTATATAAAATTAACTCAAACAAATCAATGGCCTTTGTCTACACAAAGGGATAAATGGACTGAGAAAGAAATTAGGGAAACAACACCACTCACATTAGTCACAAATAATATAAAAATACCTTGGTGTGACTCTAATTAGGGAAGTGAAAAATCTGTATGATAAGAACTTCAAGTCTCTGAAGAAAGAAATCAAAGAAGATCTCAGAAGATGGAAAGATCTCCCATGCTCATGGATTGGCAGGATTAATATAGTAAAAATGGCTATACTTCCGAAAGCAATCTACAGATTTCATGCAATACCCATCAAAATTCCAACTCAATTCATCACTGAGATAAAAAGGGCAATTTGCAAATTCATGTGGAATAATAAAAAATCTTGGATAGCAAAAACTGTTCTCAACAATAAAAGAACCTCTGGTGGAATCACCATGCCTGACATCAAGCTGTACTACAGAGTAATTTTGATAAAAACTGCACAGTACTGGTACAGTGACAGACAGGTACATCACTGGAATAGAATTGAAGACCCAGAAATGAATCCACAGACCTATAGTCACTTGATCTTTGACAAGGGGGCTAAAACCATCCAGTGGAAAAAAGACAGCATTTTCAACAAATGGTGCTGGCACAAATGGCAGTTATCATGTAAAAGAATGTGAATTGATCAATTCTTATCTCCTTGTAGAAAGCTCAAGTCTAAGTGGATCAGAGACCTCCACATAAAACCAGACACACTTAATTTAATAGATCAGAAAGTGGGGGAAAGCCTCGAAGATATGGGCACAGGGGAAAAATTTCTAATCAGAACAGCAATGGCTTGTGCTGTAAGATCAAGAATTGACAAATGGGACCTCACTCATAAAATTGCAAAGCTTCTGTAAGGCAAAGACACCGTCAATAAGACAAAAGGCCACCAACAGATTGGGAAAAGATTTTTACCAATCCTAAATCTGATAGGGGATTAATATCCAATATATACAAAGAGCTCAAGAAACTGGATTTTAGAGATTCAAATAACTCCATTAAAATGGGGTACAGAGTTAAACAAAGAATTGTCACCTGAGGAATACCCAATGGCTGAGAAGCACCTGAAAAAATGTTCAACATCCTTAATCATCAGGGAAATGCAAATCAAAACAACCCTGAGATTCCACCTCACACCAGTCAGAATGGCTAAGATCAAAAATTCAGGTGACAGCAGATGCTGGCAAGGATGTGGAGAAAGAGGAACACTTCCCCACTGCTGGTGGGATTGCAAGCTTGTACAACCACTCTGGAAGTCATTCTGGAGGTTCCTCAGAAAATTGGATATAAAACTACCAGAAGATCCAGCAATACCTCTCCTGGGCATATACCCAGAAGAAGTTCCAACTGGTAAAAAGAACACATGCTCCACTATGTTCATAGCAGCCTTATTTATACTAGCCTGAAGCTGGAAAGAGCACAGATGTCCATCAACAGAAGAATGGATACAGAAAATGTGGTACATTTACATAACAGAGTACTACTCAGGTATTAAAAACAATGAATTTATGAAATTCTTGGGCAAATGGATGTATCTGGAGGATATCATCCTTAGTGAGGTAACCCAATCACAAAAGAAGTCATTAGATATGTATGCACTCACTGATAAGTGGATATTAGCCCAGAAACAGTATACCCAAGATACAATTTGCAAAACACAAGAAAGTCAAGAAGATGGAAGACCAACAGGTGGATACTTCATTCCTCCTTAGAATAGGGAACAAAATACCCATGAAAGGAGTTACAGAGACAAAGTTTGGAGCTAAAATGAAAGGATGGAGTATCTAGAGACTACCCCACCCAGGGATCCATCCCATAATCAGCCTCCAAACCCAGACACTATTGCATATGCCAGCAAGATTTTGATGATGGGACCCTTCATCTGTCTCGTATGAGGCTATGCCAGTACCTGGCAAATACAGAAGTGGATGCTCACAGTCATCTATAAGATGGAACATAGGGCCCCCAATGGAGAAGCTAGAGAAAGCACCCAAGGAGCTGAAGGGGTCTGCAACCCTATAGGTGGAACAACAATATTAACTAACAAGTACCCCCAGAGCTCATGTCTCTAGCTGCATACATATGTAGCAGAAGATGGCCTAGTTGACCATCACTGGGAAGAGAGGCCTGGTGGTATTGCAAACTTTATATGCCCCAGTACAGGGGAATGCCAGGGCCAAGAAGCAGGCATGGGTGTGTAGAGGAGCAGGGCAGGGGGAGGGTATAGGCAACTTTTGGGATAGCATTTGAAATTTGAAATGTATATAAAGAAAATATCTAATAAAAAATGTTACCCAAAGATAAGAGAAGTCAGTTCTACTAATGTCTTTTAAGAGAATTACTGCCAATTACAAAAAATACCTTTCCAACCCGGGTGGCACACACTAATCCCAGCACTTAGGAGACAAAGGCAGGTAATCTCTGACTAGGAGGCCAGCCTTGCCTACTTAGCATGTTCCAGACCAGCTAGAATGACACAGTGAGACCCTGTTTAAGAACAGAGGGGGAAAGAGAAAATACCTTATATAACCTGTACCTCTACTGATAGGGCAGGAATAGTGAGTCAATATGTGTTTATTTCTAATTAGTTTGCCTGGGATGTTATATTCAAACATGGCCTTTCTTGTTCTAATAAACATTGCCTTTGTTTTTTTATATAAATTATTCCTAAACATAAAGGCATTCTTCACATTGTCACCATTTATTGTTAACTACAAAGGTTCTCTCACTCAATAATGTAAAACTACTTGAATAAATAACATCAGCATATTTGGTGAACATAAGACATGATTTATAATATCAA
Source organism: Mus musculus (assembly GCF_000001635.26). Classification (NCBI taxonomy): domain Eukaryota; kingdom Metazoa; phylum Chordata; class Mammalia; order Rodentia; family Muridae; genus Mus; species Mus musculus. The sequence goes on from NC_000086.7 coordinate 168,348,759, forward strand.
TCATAAAAATTGTATGGAAATAGGCCTATGCCTAAACCATTATGTGTCCATTAAATCACATCGGCATGGATGGGGAGACGGCTCAGACAAGTTTGTATAAAAATCTGGAGGAAGCAAAAATGACTATTAAATATCTAGAATGGGAAGAGCATACAATGGGAAGGACATGACATTCGGGTCCTTTGATGCCACTCCTCATTTTGTCTGTACTATGTTACACCTCTCTAATTTGCCATAGCTCACAATGGTATAGAATAGGTTTTGCTTATAGACAACTAACTACAACTATAGCAGGAACATAGAAACTGACTTTGCTTAAACAAACAAACAAACAAACAAATGAACGAACAAACAACCACTTACTTCACCTGTGCCCACAGCGTAATAAAAGCTGGATGGAAAGCCAGAACCTCTGCATTCATTTAGGGTCTATCTCCTTTACTCTGTGTCACATTCCTGCTGACTGCTGCAGACATAATAAGAACTCAAAGACAGTCTTCTGTCTATTCCATCTCATCAAAAATAAGACATGGTCATAAACCTGTAGCACCTTAGATGCCAAGAACAATGAGAACCTGGCAGGCAGGACCACACTCCCACACAAGGGCAATTATCTATGATGGTAGGTTGCACCCTGGAGCAGGAGTTGATCATCTCATAAGAACCAGATCAATCCCCTGCAGCTATGACTGTGATAATGTCTTAGATCACCTTGCAGAACGAGTGCTAACACAATGATTAACCAGGCCACACTTTGACCAAGGCGGCTTAATTATGCAGTCAGTCCTCTTGTTTCTTGCTTCAGTTCTTCTATTTAAACCTACAGCTATGTCAGTACCCTGAAGACAGACTTGGGAATCATTGAACCCCTTTATTTGTTCTCCCTTACTGTGGCCACATTGAATAAATCTCCACTCTGCTTTTTGCCATTACTCATCTCTTTTAACTGGCATATTGAGACACTTGGCTGAGCCTCCCTTGTTGGGAATGCAGGAAACTGGGGCTTTTACATTCTAACTCTGGCTACAAAATCTGCCCCGTAGCATTTCAATTGATCTTTCAACCATACCTCTGTGAAGCAGGGGCATATCCAGTTTATGTCCACTTGTAAATTCACCTCAATAATCTTTACTCCACAAAAGTCAATGGTTCATTAACTCTACTTAAACTGGCTGGAGTATGGTTTGATTAATGAGTTACATCAAATATTTTATGGGCTCATTTTGGGTTTGCATGAGGTGCATGGATTTAGCCTTTGTTTAAAGTTTTCTTTTAGGGGTGGAAATACAGTTCAGTCAGCAGAGTGCTTGCCTAGCTTACACAAATCCTTCAGTTCAATCTCATGCACTACATAAACGGATGCGATGGAGCACCCTTGTAATCTCAGCATGAGAGGGGTAGAGGAAGGAGGCTTAGGGGCTCAAGATTGCCCTTGGCTCCATATTGAGTTCAAAACCAGCCTGGACTACATGATACCCAGGGGACAGGAATGGTGAGGGAGACAAAGAAGAGAAGAAACTTTAAGTTCTACTCAGGATGCTGTGAATATTCAAGATATCCACAGGCAGAAGACCAGAAACACAGGATTCACCTAGATCTTTCCTGTGGCTCACCAAATCGTGAAATCCCACAGCTTTTCTAGAAGGAAGGATGTGCTATGCCATTAAAGCAAGTATTCAAGTGTTCTTGAAAGACAAATGTGTCAGTGTAAACAAACAAACTGCTGCTGTGTTCATAGAGCACCCTCTTGGGAGTGGGATCAGGCTTCTCATATGGGCTGACTGGCACAGAACAGCACACAGTCAGGATTGCTGACACTACAAGTCTGTGGATGGGATCCTGCAGCATATGCTAGAAGCTAGCTTGCTTCCTTCTGTGAAATTCTATCTCGGCTCTAACTTTAAGGCGGAAAAAAAAATCCTAATTCTCTGAAAATGTTCTAAGTTTATTTAGTGAAAGGCCAAGGATGAGAATGAGAAAGAATAAAGATGCTATTTAAAACCAGTGCAGAGGCATGTTGCAAAGAATTCTCCAAGCCAAGGGAAATGAGAAGGCATGTGAATTTCCCACAAACATAAAATATTAGGCAGTTCTAAAGGCTTGTTTTTGTTATCCATTCATGCACTCATTTATTCACTTTTTCTCAAGGTCAGCCATCAACCCCAGGTCCTCCTGTCTCCCCTTCCCTTGTACTGGAAATACAGGCATATGCTACCATGCCTGGTTTTTCCTGTGTTCTTGTAAAGGAACCCAGGGCCTCATTCATGCTAGGTAAGCACTCTGCCAACTGAGGTACACTTCCAGTTATAGAGGCTATTTTTTTTAAAGGGCATGCGTTTATCATGGACTTATAGCACCCAAAATCCCATGAAGGGGTAACCTAGCTGTATGATGATTGTGGTTAGCGTTTTCATTATTGTACTGGTGTCCTTTATGTCTGGATTCATGTTCTGTAAAGAAGTCGTCTCTTTGCCAATCCTCAGACACATTGGTAACTGAATTGATCATGATGCTTCCTTTGTCTTCCTTCCTTCCTTCCTTCCTTCCTTCCTTCCTTCCTTCCTTCCTTCCTTTCTTTCTTTCTTTCTTTCTTTCTTTCTTCCTTCCTTCTTTTCTTTCTTTCTTTCTTTCTTTCTTTCTTTCTTAAAAATTTTATTTTTTTTATTTGATGTTTTCTTTATTTACATTTCAAATTTTATCCCCTTTCCTCATTTCCCCTCTGACCCCCCCATCCCCTACCCCCTACCCTTGCTTACTAACCCTCCCACTCCCACTTCCATGTACTGGCATTCCCCTACACTGGGACATTGAGCCATCACAAGACCAAGGGCCTCTCCTCTCATTGATATCCAACATGGGCATCCTCTCCTCCATATTCTTAGAAGGGGGATCAAAATACCCATGGGAGGAGATACAGAGACAAAGTTTGTAGCAGAAACTGAAGGAAAGGCCATCCAGTGGCTGTCCCACCTGGGGATCCATCCCATATACAGTTACCAAACCCAGATAATATTGTGGATGCCACAAGTGCTTGCTGACAGAAGCCTGATATAATTGTCTCCTGAGAGGCTCTGCCTTTTGGAAAACAAGAACACAGTAGAGAGAAGCATGGTAACTTCCAGTCAGGCCCAAGAAAATAGAGGTCTGCAATGGGGAAAGAGAAGATACAAACACCCAGTCAGACCCATGTGGGGATCTGGGGCTTATGAGCAGCTCCATTTTAATGGACATACGTGCCAGAAATCAATCACATAGGAGTGAGAAATTTAGTGCTTGTATCTAAGGACTGTTCTGCCTCCTTGCCTGCCTATGCCAGATCTGACTCTACAACTTCACAGAGATGAACCATACCCAAGAGATGCTGGAATAGGAAATTTGTCTGTGCAAGAAGGGACTCCATTGTTCACTGTGCTTTTTAGACATTTCCTAAAATGATTGGATTTAACCTTAAATAAAGTCATCTTAATAAAGTGCCTTGGAATTAGAGAGATGGCTCAGTGGGTAAGATTGCTTGCTACACAGACATTAGTACGTGAGTTCAAAGCCTCAACACCTGCATAAAATCTGGGCACAGCAACACATGCCTGTAATACAAAGCATTGGGTGGGTGAAGACAGGTAGGTCCTGAAAACATGATCGCTAGCTTGCATTGTTAAACTGATGAACTTCAGGTTCAGTGAGAGACCTTATCTCAAAGCAATAAGGCACAGAGCAACAGAGAAGGACTCTCAATGTCTTCCTCATATGTGGGGCTGGGGATGTAGAGGAAGAGCAGGGAGGGAGAAAGCCTGAGTCCAGCCAGAGTTCCTGTGCTCTGGGCAGGCAGATGTGGGAGGACTGCCAGATGTTTTCCACTCGGCCCCAGGTGGGCATCTGGCTGTGTGAAGCCACTGACCTCACACAGCGGGGACCAGGGTAGGGGACAAGGGGCAGTCCCCGATACCAGGGGCCCCTGGGGCGGCACTCTTGGCCCTGAAGTTATGGGAGAGAGTGCAGAGGGAAGAGAGGTTCCCACACAGGTGAGAGTCCTTAGTCCAGGAGTGGCTGGAGGACAGGAAGGCCTTTTGATAGGAGATTAGGCACGGCTCATTAGGAGAAAGCCTATCCCATCGTCCAAGCAGAGCTGGCCTTGATGAACAGAGACAGTCTATGGTTTTAGAGCTTTATTATAGAAAGGCAGGGAGAAAGAGAGAAGAAAGGCTAGAGAATAAGAGAGTGAGAGGAGAGGAGAGAAGAGTAAGGGGAGTAAGAGGAAGAGAGCGAGGTGGAGCCAAACAGCTCCTCTTATGGTTTGCTGTAATCTTTACTGTTGCTAGGTAACTGGGAGGAGTTTAGCCTGAAGGTCAGAAGCTTGGGACATTGTCTACATGACTACTAGCCATGCTTCTCCTGTGGGGGCTGTGGGGGCAGTAACTTCGACAGGATCCAGGGGCCCAGGCGACATGAGGGAACACCTTCTGTCCCATGTAGGTGGGAATTATCATCCATGGGTTTCACCGAGGTTCACACCTCAGCTCGACTGGAGACCAAGCTGTCTGTGCATAGCACATTGTCCAACACTCATATACACACAGGTACACAAATCTGCACACACACACACACACACACACACACACTAGAAGACATGCATATAACATACACACACACAAACACACACAAAGTACTCAAGGCAGTACCTGGGTAATGTTTTGCTTACTTTTAAAGATTTTTTATAATTTTTAATTATTCCTTTTTATTTTTAGTTTATTATTTTAATATCTATTTTAGTCTATGTTTGTGGCCCTGAATATGTGTCTATGCATCATGTGCATGTGTGAGTCTAAGGGGGTCAGAAGAGGGATTGGATCCCCTGGAACTTGTGTTACAAATGGTTATGAGCCACCATGTAGGTGCTGGGAACTGAACTTTTCAAGAAGACTTAAAAAAAAAAAAAGCTGAGTAATCTCTCCAGTTCTGTCTTTTCTGGAGAAATCTTAATAGTCTTCTATCCCATAGTTTAAATTATTGTGTCCTCACAAAATTCCTATGTTGAAATTCTAACCCCATACCCTCCCACACACACACACACACACACACACACACACACACACAAAGTAATAATACTAAGAGGTACAATCATTTAGGAAGTGATGAAGATAAAGGCCTCATGAATGCTAAGTAGGTAAGTAGCACTGGTGACTGGACCTTTATGTAATAGACCCAAGGGAACTTGTTCCTGTCCCCATGAGAGGACACAGCCAAAGGGTTCAATCTATCCATGGTCCCTCACTAAAATTTAAGTCTGCTATGCCCTTGTCTTGGACTTTTAGCTTTTAGTATTTAAAGTAATAAACACATGTTCTTTATAAGCTACTTCTTTTATGGTAACTTACTACGGCAGCTTAAACAGCCTAAGATACCTATTCTTGTTTGTTTGTTTGTTTCTCAAGACATGGTTTCTCTGTGTAGCAGACCTGGCTAGTCTGGAATTAACTCTGTAAACCAGGCTGGCCTCAAACTCAGAGATCCATCCACCTGCCTGTGTTTCCCAAGTTTTAGGCAAGCACTATCAGCACCCAACAAGATACCTATTCTTATTGGGGTCTTTTTGGAAGGGTTTTGAAAATAATTTAATATTATTATTAGTGTGAGTGCATGAAGACCCAAGTGTGCCATAGTGGAGGTTGAAGGAAAAATTTTGGAAGTTGGTTCTCTCCTGCACCATTCACTCTAGGGATTGAACTCTGGTCATCAGGGATTTGAAGTCAGATGGGCTATTTCATCAGTTCAATTTGGAAGGGTTTTACAGTTATACATGCCAATAAGATGTTCCAGTTCTTCCAAATAGTTCCCAACACCATACGCACCAAGATCTGAAACAATTCTCAAAGAAGGATTTGCAGTTTGTATAACCAAGTTATGGTCCTATAATATAGGACACAATGATATAGAATAACAGTGCAAAGCTAAATAATGTTATAGCAAGAGCTCAGGATAATATTAGGATGCATTTATTTGTTATGTGTGGGGTATTTTGCCTGCATGTATGTATGCACACTACATGTATAGCTGGTATCCAAAGAAGCCAAAAGAGGACATTGCATCTCCTAGAACTGGTATTAGTGGTGGTGCCAAGCTGCAAAGTGGATGCTGGGGATCAAACCTTGGTCCAGTAGAATAGCCAGTGCTCTTAATCTCAGAGCATCTCTCCAGCCCCTATAAAACATTTATATTACTATATAGATATATAGTCTTCTGTTGTTCACAGAGGACCACAGCACTAAACATTTTTATATTTAAAAAAGAAAATTGGGGCAAGGAAATTGACTTAGCAGTAAAGAGCACTTACAGAGGACACAGGTTCAGTTCTCATCACATATACACACACACATGGTAGCTTAAAAGCATGTTTAACTCTTTGAATAAGTCGGGGTTCTCTAGACTCACCGAGCTTATATAATGAATCCCTCTAAAGGGAATTTATTGGGATGACTTAGAGGCTGCAGTTCAACTAATCCAACAATGGCTACCTGTTAATGGAAAGTACAAGAGTCTACCAATTGCTCAGTCCCACAAGGCTGGTATCTCATCTGATCTTCTTTATATGCTGGTAATCTGAAGAAGTAGGCTCCTATGTCAGTGAAGGCAAGGCAAGGGCAAGCAGGCTGAGAGCAAATTTTGCCTCATTCCATGTCCTTAAAATAGGCTTTCACTGCTAGGTGTGGTCCAGATTGAAGGTGTGTCTTCCTGCCTCAAGATTCAGATCAGCGGTGTGTCGTTCTACCTTAAATGTTTAGACTAGAAGTGAATTCACCCTCTTCAAATCAAGCAGAAAGTCTCTCCAGAAATGGTGTACCCTCCAATTCTGAATTGTAGTTCACTACAGATACAACCAAGTTAACAACAAAGAATAGCTATCACACTCCTCTTCCAGTGTCTTCCAGAAGACAAGACACCCTCTTCTGACCTCTACAAACACCAGGCATGCACATGGTGAACATAAATACATGGATGCAAAACACTTGCTCACATAAAATAAAATAGTTCTATAAAGAATTAATTAAACTTATCCCTCCCTATCCTCTACATAGTTTCCGTACCTATATTAGCTTTTTCCCACTATATTTTCAATACAGGAAAGTAGAAAATATTATAACCATGGTGAATCTCTATAGAATGTGCTAACAGTATTGTATGTAAGGGGATGCAGTAAAGAAACATGACCACTCCATGATAAGGTTAGGGATTTTATTGTACATAAGACAGAACACAGAGAAAAGGCAGCAGACTGGATATGGCCAACAGAGTGGACATGACCAGGGCTATCTGTGAGAGAAAGGAGAGTGAGTAAGAGATAGAAAGTAGAGAAAGTATGGTAAGGAAGAGTAAGTGAATAACAAAGGAAGTAAGAGAGAGTAAGAGCAGGGATAGTAGAGAATAGTGGGTTACACGTAGGATGAGTAGCTGGGGGAAGGGAAGGGGCAGGAGACTGGTGTGGGGGGCATTGCAATGTCTAACAAGTACTTGTGAATAGAGAGTGAGGGAGCCTGGGGTCTGTCAGGGGCTTTGACATACAGAATGACTCAATAGAGCTATCTATATGTTCCTTCTGCCAGAAGGTAGGGAAATGATTTCTCTCAGCAGATGGGAAACAGTTTCACCAGTTCCTGAGGAATATTGGCTTTCACCTAACCCCAAGAAAAACTCCTATAGTCCAGTTTTAGCTTATTTCTGGGTATTTAGACAGTGTGATGCCTAACAATAACAACTGGTATGCACTCCCATAGCTCATTATTCTCTTATTAGTTCAACATATTGTGTATACCAGATTTACAATCACGGAGGAAAACAAAATACTTATCTGTTTCAGGTGGAACTCCTGTACTCAGTTTTAATCAGTTTTCCTATTTCAATCCTCAAAGTATATTTATAATAATAATACTAATAATAACAGTAGTAGTAGTATTAGTAGTAGTAGTAGTAACAATTTTTAAAGATCTGGGGTCTCAAGTAATAGCTCAGAGTACCTGTTGCACAATCATGATTTCAAATACCAGCACCCACATAACAAGTCATATATCTTGCAAACATCTATTAAGTTCAGCTATGAAGTATCTAATACCACTTTCTGGTCTCTGCACATGCACAGATACATGTACCTGCACACATGGATGCACATATGTACACAAATTAATAAGTAATTTTCTTTTAAAATCTGTTACACATTTGTATGTGCTTAATGCTAAGCATGGCCATGATTTACCTAAATGAGAGGTTTAGCAATTATCTAATGAAGCCAATTCTCTTTAATTACACAACAGATAGGATAATCAAATTAAAGTCAACAACTATGTTTTGTAATTATAGAGAATTGCTTTAATAGAGAAAATGCTGAGAAGTTTGTGTTTGAAAACTGACTATGGCCTGGAGTAATTCACACCTATTTTGAAGGTTCCGCAGACTAACTGATGAAGTAGGACTTCCTGATTGTGGACTGTTAGATTGTTTCTGAATGACAGCTAACTTATCTTGTGCTATCTTTATTTCTCTTAGGAATCATTTAGTCTGCACCGTTGTGTCTTACATAACAAAACCTTTTTACCTGTCAGGTGAAATTTTTGGAATGTATTAACCTAGCAGATTGTTAACTCAAAAGATAATGTCATTAGATAGCATATGCATTCATACATGTATACACACACACACACACATACACACACACACACACACACACACACACACACACACACACAGCCCTTGTTCACGTAGGTCAAGGCCAGATACAGAATTTTCCAATTTTCATTTGTGATTTCATTTGCAAGATGTTTGTGATTTTAAATGCTGAACTGAAATGTCAGTCCATCACCACTGACCAATCTGAACATATAGACAAATAACTATAAACACCACCAAAGTACCTAGCAAGCAACTCCTTGGGTGGCCATCTGAAGAACTATCAATCAATCATCTATCATCTATCAATAAGCAAGGCCATTTCCTTTTCACCCTGCCCTGCAGAATCTTTTCTTTCTTTCTACTCTTAGTAACGTGAACAAAGTTCCTACAAAGGAGCCAAATCTGGAATGAATATTCTTCAAAGGATGATTGACTGATTAGAACTTCAGTGATTATCCAGTCTTGGTGATGCATGCTTTTGATCCAAGCACTTGGGGAGCAGAGGCCGACAGATCTCTGAGCTTGAAGCCAGCCTGGTCTACAAAGCAAGTACCAGTACAGCCAGGGCTACACAGAGAAACCTTGTCTCAAAACAAAACAAAACAAAACAAACAAACAAAACAAAAGAGCAAAACAACAACAACCAAAAACAAACCAAAGCGAACCATAACTTCAATCGAGAGGTTAGAATGCTGCAGATCTGAGCCTTAGTTGTTTTGGGATATCTTTAGCTCCATAAATAGTCATTCATTACCTACCTCTGCAAGTGACCTAACATGATGACTAGTCCATGAACTCTTTTGGGATCCATCAATCTAACAGATGCTTAGCACCCACCAATCCCAGAGCGAAGAATGTCATCAGATAACATCTGAGGCCCATAGCAGAGGTTGTCCTGACTTCCTGTAACTTTACTAACTCATACTTTTACCAATATCTTGGAAAATCTTGCTGATTTCTGACATTATCTGTTCTGTTCCAAAGAAGAAAAACTTCATAAAACTGCTACCATGTTAGAACATGGAATTTGGGGTAACCTAAACCTGTATTGCCAGGCCATAGTCATGCATATTTGGTTCAAGAACAAATTCTTATTTCCTTTGGAAGTGAAAGCTGTGTTTTGCTACATGGTCACTAACTTCTTACAAAAGAAACTTTCCATCTGCTTGTGGATCATATGGTCTTACTTGTCTCACTATCACAAACTTCCCTCCTTCACTGCAGCTGCCTCCCCCTTACTACATTAAGCCTTTGAAGAAAGGTTTCTTTGCCTTTTTATCTCACCTTGGTTTTGCTTTCTTATTCCACAGTAGGAATCTGGGCCAGAGTTTCAAATAACACTGTAATCAGGAATGCTAACCTTCTCTTCTCCATTGGCAGAAAATCCCACCCCTGATGTGGAACATATTTAATGAGATTTTTCATCAAATTAGAGTTGTAACTCTAGGTCAACTTGCAGGGTTAAAGAGATTCTCTTCACTCTTTCCCTGATAGTTTTTAAATCTTTTCTTCATTGAATATATTTGCAGTGAAATATACACAGGATTTCTTAAAGGGGGGGACATTATCTAAATATAAAACAGCTGCACATACTTGAATACAGGAGGCAGTCATTTCAGACACAGGGTAGAATCTCAGGCCAGATGAGCTTCAGGGGTTCTGTTTGTTCTGATTACCTTTCTCTGTTGGCTCATCACTAGAACTCAGAGGTCTCATTACAGCAACCTAACTACTCTAGGTAGGAAGAAATGTATTCTACAGAGACACTTGCCCCTAATGGACCTCAAGAAAGTGACATTTTCCCAAGAATTTCATGCTGAAAAGTGTAGAAGGCAGGAAGCCTGGTATCAGAGTAAGAAGGCCTCTCCTAAAGAGATAAGACACCGAGATACAATCTGTCAGACCATCTTGCTATAGGGAGTGAAGACCACCCAATGACGGATCAGAGATGAATGGGACCACACCCAGACTATGATTGCTTAGTTTATACAAACTTTTTGCACTCTGTTTAAACCCAAACATCATGTCAGGACCCCAACAATGGACTTGGACACTTACTCACCAGACTTCTTTTGTTTCTCATGTGGTCATATTGAATAAATCTCCTCTCTCTGCTTTTTTCTATTCCTTGTCTCTGTTATAGGTCTGTTGAGGGTGGGTTGAAAAGCCTAGCTTATTAGGATTCACAGGACTCAGGCTCTGACCCTAACCACTGCAGTAACAGCCCTACTTGATCAGGAATCTTCTCAAATCATAACCACAGTCACATACCCTGGAGTACTTTTCAAACCCCTGGGTTCTCCTGATTTGGGTGATAGCTGGTGGGTGCATTTCTAACAAGATACTAGGTGAGCCAGGTGTTGCTGAACATCTGAGCTGGAAATGTCTGCTCATTATCCAGCCATAGCTGGCCAGGGCAAGCCAATCCCCCAATGAGATGTTTGAAGAGATGTATAAGAAGTGAATGAGTGATGGCTGAAAAGGCATCCCCAGGGTGACCTTTGTCCTTTCTAGCATCTCTAAGAAAGGAAGAAATTTTTTAAGACAAATAATGGAATTTACTGTTCCCAGTAACTTGCTGAGAGGGGAGGGGATGAGAGGTACTGGCTTCCAGCTGCCAGGTCCTACCATCTCTTATACTACAATTGGGCTTTGAGGAAGACAGAATTGATTCTGTTCCCCTGAGATGTAAACTGCAGCATTGTAGATAAACTGAAGGAAGAGGTTACCCTGATATTTATGACAACCTGAGACAACTGCAGAGATTCCAGGTTCCTCACTTTGCCATGTCAAGAAATGAAAGTGTGGGTCTTGTCTGGGACTCACTTTGTAACCCTGTACTAAGCAATTGCATGCTATTAAAGTGGATGGATTTAATGCTCTTTGAACCACACCTTGGAATTTTGTTGGTATTTCTTCTGTTTACTGGCAACAGGGTCTTCCTGTCTCTGCTTCTTGAGAACTGGAATTACAAGCATATACCACTACATCCAGCATTCTTAAAACAAGAACCAGGAGAGACCAGTCTGCACAAGTCAGCTCACAGACTGTGACAGGTGAGCGAACAGACTGCAGAAGCAACACAGCTTATGGGACAGACCCCATTTTGGGCTCCAGATATCCAGGCACCTTCTCCACCAGAGGATATGCCCAGAAGGGCTCTGATCACCAGAGAAGGTGAGAGAGACATCTTGTGCCCCATGTCCCTCAGAGAAAAGTCTGTGGAGGTGAGCTTGCAGATGGCAGAGGCAACACATCTTCTGGAACAGGCCCTGCTTTGGGCCTTCATCTTCAGCCAGGAGGCAGGTCTGAATACCAGATATCTGTGCATCTTCCCTGCAAGAGAAGAGCTTTCCTGCAGAGACTACTCTGACCACTGAGACTCAGGAGAGAGCTAGTCTCCCAGGTCTGCTGATAGAGGCTAACAGAATCACAGGAGGAACAAGCTCCAACCAGAGACAACTATAAAAACTAACTCCAGAGATTACTAGATGGCGAAAGGCAAACTTAAGAATCTTACTAACAGAAACCAAGAACACTCACCATCATCAGAACCCAGCACTCAGACCTCAGCCAGTCCTGGATACCCCAACACAAGCGAAAAGCAAGACTCAGATTTAAAATCATATCTCATGATGCTGGTAGAGGACTTCAAGAAGGGCTTTAATAACTCACTTAAAGAAATACAGGAGAACACTGCTAAAGAGATAGCAGTCCTTAAAGAATTACAGGAAAAGACAACCAAACTGGGGGTGGAATTGAACAAAACCATCCAAGACCTAAAAAAGGAAGTAGAAACAATAAAGAAAACCCAAAGTGAGACAACACTGGAGATAGAAACCCTAGGAAAGAAATCTGGAACCATAGATAAGAGCATCAGCAACAGAATACAAGAGATAGAAGAGAGAATTTCAGGTGCAGAAGATTCCATAGAGAACATGGGAACAACAATCAAAGAAAATGAAAAATGCAAGAAGATCCTAACTCAAAACATCCAGGAAACCCAGGACACAATGAGACCAAACCTATGGATAATAGGAGTAGATGAGAATGAAGATTTTCAAATGAAAGGGGCAGCAAATATCTTCAACAAAATTAAAGAAGAAAACTTCCCAAACCTAAAGAAAGAGATGCCCATGAACATACAAGAAGCCTACAGAACTCCAAATAGACAGGACCAGAAAAGAAATTCCTCCTGACACATAATAATCAGAACAACAAATGCACTAAATAAAGACAGAATATTAAAAGCAATAAGGGAAAAAGGTCAAGTAACATATAAAGGCAGGCCTATTAGAGTTACTCCAGACTTCTCACCAGAGACTATGAAAGCCAGAAGATCCTGGACCGATGTTATGCAGACCCTAGGAAAACACAAATGCCAGCCCAGCCTACTATACACAGCAAAACTCTCAATTACCATTGATGGAGAAACCAAAGTATTCCATGATAAAAACAAATTCACACAATATCTTTCCACAAATCCAGTCCTTCAAAGGATAATAAAGGGAAAACACCAACACAAGGACAAAAACTACACCCTAGAAAAATCAAGAAAGTAATCCTTCAACAAATCTAAAAGAGGACAGCCACAAGAACAGAATGCCCACATTAACAAGAAAAATGACAGGAAGCAATTTCTTTAATTTCTCTTAACATCAATGGACTCAACTCCCCAATAAAAAGACATAGACTAATAGAATGTCTACCAAACAGGACCCAACATTTTGTTACTTACAGGAAACCCACCTCAGGGAAAAGGACACACACTACCTCAGAGTCAAAGGCTGGAAAACAAATTTCCAATCAAATGGTCTGAAGAAACAAGCTGGAGTAGCCATTCTAATATCAAATAAAATTGATTTCCAACCCAAAGTTATCAAAAAAGATAAGGAGGGGCACTTCATACTCATCAAAGTTAAAATCTTCCAAGATGAACTCTCAATTCTGAATATCTATGCTCCAAATACATTCATTAAAGAAACTTTAGTAAAGCTCCAAGCACACATTGCACCTCACACAATAATAGTGGGAGACTTCAACACCCCACTCTCACCAATTGACAAATGCTAGAAACAGAAACTAAACAGAGACACATGGACGCTAACAGAAGTTATGAAACAAATGGATTTAAGAGATATCTACAGAACATTTTATCTTAAAATAAAAGGATATACCTGCTTCTCAGAGCCACATGGTACCTCCTCCAAAATTAACCATATAATTGGTCACAAAACAGGAATCAGCAGATACAAAAATATTGAAATTATCCCATGCATCCTGTCTGATCACCACAGACTATGGCTGATCTTCAATAACAACATAAATAATAGAAAGTCAATATTCACGTGGAAACTGAACAACACTCTATGATTCCTTGGTCAATTATGAAATAAAGAAAGAAATTAAAGACTTTTTATAGTTTAATGAAAATGAAGCCACATCATACCCAAACTTATGGGACACAATGAAGGCAGTCCTCAGAGAAAATCTCATAGCCCTGTGTTCCTCCAAAATGAAACTAGAGAGAGCTTACACTAGCAGCCTGACAGCACACCTAGAAGCTCTAGAAGTAAAGGAGGCAAATTCACCCAAGGGGAGTAGTTGTCAGGAAATAATCAAACTCAGGGCTGAAATCAACCAAGTGGAAACAAGAAAAACTATTAAAAGAATCAACCAAACCAGGAGCTGGTTCTTTGAGAAAAATCAATAAGATAGATAAATCCTTAGCCAGACTATCTAGAGGGCACAGGGACATTATCATAATTAACAAAATAAAAAATTAAAAAGGAGACATAACAACAGTACCTGAGAAAATCCAAAACATCACCAGATCAGATTACAAAGGCTATACTCAACAAAACTAGAAAACCTGGATGAAATGGACAACTTCCTAGACAGATACAAGGGAACAAGATTTAAATCAGAATCAGATTAAAGATTTAAACAGTCCCATTTCCCCTAAAGAAATAGAATCAGTCATCAATATTCTCCCAACCTAAAAAAGCCCAGGACCAGATAGGTTTAGTGCAGAGTTCTATCAGACCTTCAAAGAAGAACTAATTCCAACTCTTCTCAAACAATTCCACAAAATAGAAACAGAAGGTACAATACCTAATTCATTCTATGAAGCCACAATTACTCTGATACCTAAACCACACAAAGATCCAACAAAGAAAGAGTACCTCAGACCAATTTCCCTTATGAATATCGATGCAAAAATATTCAATAAAATCCTCACAAACCAAATCCAAGAACACATAAAAACGATCATCCATCATGAATAAATAGGCTTCATCTCAGGGATGCAAAGATGGTTTAATACATGGAAATCCATCAGTGTAATCCACTATATAAACACACTCAAAGACAAAAACCACATGATCATCTTCTTAGATGCTGAGAAACCATTTGACAAAATCCCGCACCCCTTCATGATAAAAGTCTTGGAATGATCAGGAATTCAAGGCCAGCCCTTACCTAAACATAATAAAAGCAATATACAGCAAACCAGTAGCCAACAAACAACAAAATAATTGGAGAGAAACTCAAAGCAATCCCACTAAAATCAGGGAATAGACAAGGCTGCCCACTTTCTCCCTACATATTCAATATAGTAATTGAAGTTCTAGTCAGAGCAATTTGATAACAAATAGAGATCAAGGGGATACAAATTGGAAAGGAAGAAGTCAAAATATCACTATTTGCAGATGATATAATACTATATATAAGTGACCCCAAAATTCCACCAGAGGACTCCTAACCCTGATAAATAGCTTCAGTGCATTAGCTGGATATAAAATTAAACAAATCTATGGTCTTTCTCTACACACAGGATAATTGGACTGAGAAAGAAATTAGGGAAACAACACTCTTCACAATACTCACAAATAATATAAAATACCTTGGTGTGACTCTAACTAAGGAAGTGAGAGATCTGTATGATAAGAACGTCAAGTCTCTGAAGAAAGAAATTGAAGAATGTCTCAGAAGATGGAAAGATCTCCCATGCTCATGGATTGGCATTATTAATATAATAAAAATGTCTACACTGCCGAAAGTAATCTACAGATTCAATGCAATCCCCATCAAAATTCCAACTCAATTCTTCACTGAGATATAAAGGGCAATTTGGAAATTCATCTGGAATAATAAAAAAACCTAGGATTGCAAAAACTATTCTCAACAATAAAAGAACCTCTGGTGGAATCACCATGCCTGACAATAAGCTGTACTACAGAGTAATTTTGATAAAAATTTCATGGTACTGGTACAGTAACAGACAGGTACATCAATGGAATAGAATTGCAGACCCAGGAATGAACCCACACACATATGGTCACTTGATCTTTGACAAGGGTCTAAAACCATCCAGTGGAAAAAAATACAGCATTTTCCACAAATGGTGCTGGCACAAATGGTGGCTATCATGTAAAAGAATGTGAATTGATCAATTCTTATCTCCTTGTACAAAGCTCAAGTCAAAGTGGATCAAAGACCTCCACATAAAACCAGACAGACTTAATTTAATAGATCAGAAAGCCTCGAAGATATAGGCATAGGGGGAAAATTCCTAAACAGAACAGCAATGGCTTGTGCTGTAAGATCAAGAATTGACGAATGGGACCTCATAAAATTGCAAAGCTTCAGTAAGGCAAAAGACACTGTCAATAAGACAAAAAGTCCACCAACAGATTGGGAAAGGATTTTTACTAATCCTAAATCTGTAGGGGGCTAATATCCAATATATACATAAGAACTCAAGAAGCTGGACTCTAGAGATTCAAATAACTCCATTAAAAAATGGGTTACAGAGCTAACCAAAGAATTGTCACCTGAGGAATACCTAATGCTCAAGAAGCACCTGAAAAAATGTTCAACATCCTTAATCATCAGGGAAATGCAGATCAAAATAATCTTGAGGTTCTACCTCACACCAGTCAGAATGGCTAAGATAAAAAATTCAGGGAACAGCAGATGCTGGCAAGGATGTGGAGAAAGAGGAACACTTCTCCACTGCTGATGGGATTGCAAGCTTGGACAACCCCTCTGGAAATCATTCTGGAGGTTCCTCAGAAAATTGGACATAATGCTACCAGAAGATCCAGCAATACCTCTCCTGGGCATATACCCAGAAGAAATTCCAACTGGTAATAAGAACATATGCTCCACTATGTTCATAGCAGCCTTATTTATAATAGCCAGAAGCTGGAAAGAACCCAGATGTCCCTCAACAGAAGAATGGATACAGAAAATGTGGTACATTTACATAATAGAGTACTACTCAGGTATTAAAAACAATGAATTTATGAAATTTTTGGGCAAATGGATGTATCTGGAGGATATCATCCTTAGTGAGGTAACCCAATCACAAAAGAAGTCATTAGGTATGTATGCACTCACTGATAAGTGGATATTAGTCCAGAAACATAGAACACCCAAGATACAATTTGCAAAACACAAGAAAATCAAGAAGAGGGAAGACAAATGTGTGGATACTTCATTCCTCCTTAGAATAGGGAACAAAATACCCATGAAAGGAGTTACAGAGACAAAGTTTGGAGCTAAAATGAAAGGATGGACTATCTAGAGACTACCCCACCCAGGGATCCATCCCATAATCAGCCTCCAAACCCAGACACTATTGCATATGCCAGCAAGATTTTGATGATGGGACCCTTCATCTGTCTCATATGAGGCTATGCCAGTGTCTGGCAAATACAGAAGTGGATGCTCACAGTCATCTATAAGATGGAACACAGGGACCGCAATGGAGAATTTAGAGAAAGCACCCAAGGAGCTTAAGGGGTCTGCAACCCTATAGGTGGAACAACAATATTAACTAATCAGTACCCCCATAGCTCATGTCTCTAGCTGCATTTATAGTAGAAGATGGTCTAGTTGGCCATCACCGGGAAGAGAGGCCGGGTGGTATTGCAAACTTTATATGCCCCATACAGGGGAATGCCAGGGGCAAGAATTGGGAGTGCGTGGTTAGGGAAGCAGGGTGGGCGGAGGGTGTAGGAAACTTTTGGATAGCATTTGAATAGGAATCTGTTAAGGTGGTTGACCCCAAGTTCCTGAGGAACATGTGCTTTGCCAAGAAGCACAACAAGAAAGGCCTGAAGAAGATGCAGGCCAACAATGCAAAAGCAGTGTGTGCGTGCACTGAGGCCATCAAGGCACTGGTGAAGCCTCAGGCCATCAAGCCCAAGATGCCAAAAGCCCCAAACTCAAGAAGCTGGCTTTCATAGTTCACCCTAAGTTTGGGAAGCAGATTTGAAGCTACATGGCCAAGGGTCAGAGGCTTTGCCAACCGTAGGCTAAGGTTCAAACCAAGGCAGGGGCCAAAGCTCCAGCTAAGGCCCAGGCTTCAGCTCCAGCCCAGGCTCCCAAAGGTGCTCAGGCCCCCAAAGGTGCCCAGACCCCTCTGAAGGTCCCATAGATACGGCTCCTGCCAGTGTGAAGAGAGATGGACTGCTGTGACAGACCTCCCCATACACTATTTGCAGATGAACAGTATCCTATGCTGTTCTTACAAATAAACTCGGACAAGATCTGTTTAAAAAGAAAAATAGAAAAAAGAAATGTATATGAAGACAATATCTTAAAAAAAGAAATAACAATCTCTTGTTGTCTTTACAAATGTAAAATTTAAAATGATATTTACAAATAAAAAAAAACAAAAAAAAAAAAGAAACAGTCTGTAGTAATTAAAAGAAGGAAATAAAATCAAGGCTGAGATGGCTCAGTGGTTAAAGGCACTTGTTCTTGTGGAAAACCCCGGTTCAGTTTCCAGATCCCACATGGCAGCTCACAATGATCTGTAACTCCAGTTCCAGGAGATCCAGTGTCCTCTTCTTTTTTCTTCTTGCACAAGGCACATATATGGTACTCAGACCACACCTATGCTGACTAGTTTTATGTTAATTTGACACAAGCTAGTCCCATCAGAGAAAAGGGAGACTCAATTGAGAAAAAAAAAAGGATCTCCATAAGATCAGCTCTAAGTAATCCTATATGACATTTTCTTAATTAATGATTGATGTGAGAGGGCCCAGCCCACTTTGGGTAGGACCATGCCTGGGCTGGTAATCTTGAGTTCTACATGAAAGCAGGCTGAGTAAACCAAAGAGAGCAAGCAAGTAAGTAGCACCCCTCCACAGCCTCTGCATCAGCTTCTGTCTCAGGTTTGTGCCATATTTGAATTCTTATCCTGACTTCCTTCAATGATGGAGTAGCAAGTGAAAGCACAAAGGAAATATACCAATTGTGGTTTTGGTGACTGTAGAGGCCAGAGAAAGCACTGTATGTGTCATCACCAGAGTGAATAGTATTGAGTGGGTGAGTGTTTTCATTTGTGCTTGGTCAAACAAATGTTTTCTATCATGGTTTAGGGAAAAGTTATCTGCTAACCTGACCTCTGATATTTTGAGTTTATTTTATCACTACCACCAGCACCGCCACCAACCACCATCATCTTGTGTGTCCACTCTCCTGGCTTGGCATGTGGAGGTCAGAGGATAAGTTTTGGGAGTCAGTACTCTCCCATTTTGTGGGTTCTGAAGCTCAAACTTCGATCACCAGGCTTGATGACCCATTGCTTGCCCAATATATCTTGATTTTTAGCTCTTGGCGCTGAGAGTCTCTCTAAAAAATATTATTCCAGTGCCTTTCAATGTTTTTGTTGTTTTTATCAAAAGAACCCTTTCCTCAAACCAAATCCTAAATGGAAAGCTTCAAGTTACATCAGGTAATGATGATTCAGGCTTTGCAATTGACATTTTATTTTCAAAAGCTCTGACCTCTACCCAAAGAATTCTACAGAGGTACTTCAGAATCCGTGGTTGTTGGTCAGTCAGGACTGCAATAACTGCTAGATAGCAATACAGACATTAGCCAGAGTGGAGTTCCCTGAGGATAGACCTCTGCTTCAAATATACTTAGGACCCCACTTCCCATTTCCCTGGGTACCACTAAAGAGGAAAGTGTGACCATTGCTTCTCCTTAAGACAAAAAGGCCAGATGAAAAGGTGGAAGTTCCAGGACTTTGCTGAGGCCCATTAATGAAGAGTTACTTGTTCCTGGTCAAAAGAACAGAATCCAAGTTCTACCTCTGGCCCTGGAAGAAGATATGGCATTCTGATTTGCTGCAACGATTAGAATATTACATACAATTGTACTCTACCTTCAGAGTTAATCCAAATGAGACTGTCAATCACCTAGTCAAGAGACAACTCTTCAGGAAGGGATTTCATTGTACACTTGTTAAGTATAGGAGAGGAATTATTCCCTTGATGAGATAATGAGCATGCTCCCCAGAATCTTCAGTGCTATGCCTACCTGGTTTCTTAACTTCTAACACAAAAAGCATAGATTTTCTTTTCTCTTTCTCATCTTTTTATTGATTACCAGCCAAAAAACCTAAGCCCTTGTGCTTTCTCATTGTTCTTCTAAAGATACCCCCACCACCCTTTCCATATAGCTACAAGCTAGCCAAAAGCAGGGATCTCAAGACTAGAAACATGGCTCTGTGACTAAGAGCATGTGTTGCTCTTGGAGAGGATCAGAGTTTCTTACCCATCTCAGAGAGCCCACAACTACCTATAAGAACAGTTCCAGGGCATCTGAAATCTCCAATATGTACAGGCACATGCAGTCACATACACATTCATTCATTCTCTCTCTCTGTTTCTCTCTCTGTTTCTGTTTCTCTCTCTGTCTCTGTCTCTCTCTCTGTCTCTCCCCCCACACACACACATGAACGCTTTAAGGTAAAAAATTCAAATATATTTTCAAATATGACTTTCTCTTCTTTTCTCTATCACCCTTATCCCCTGCTGGGATTAAGAGTTTGCCTGCCTTGTATATTTTCTTTCAAGTTCTGATGATAAAATGTTCCTTGAGGTTTTTCCTTCTCAGTTCATTTTTATATTCTTTTATCAACAAGACTAAAACTCCCAAAAGGGAAACCCAGTTACCAGGTAACATAACAATATGCAGTTGACAGCATGGCTACAAAACCACAGCTATTTATTTATTTACTTATCCTTTTCATTCAGCTACTCAGTTCTAGTGTTGTTCTCTTCTGGAAACACCCTTGCAGACACACTCAGAAATGCTTTGCCAGCTATTAGGACATCCATGCCATGTTGACACATAAAATTAGCCATCACACAAAACACACACCATCAGGGGCATTTAAAGCCAACATTCGAGGGGGGATGAGACCTCAAGTTAATTGCAAACGTTAACAAATGCTTTAAAATAATATAGATCATATCTGCTAACATTAGACAAATCAATTATTGCATGATCATTTGTAACTTCAAAGGAGAAGTGAAATGTAACCTGACAAGACAAAAATATTTTATGTACAGCTCTTCAGATGTCCACAGCCGCCTGTTTTAAACACAGTAAGTTAATTTTTATAATCTAGGAGAGAAAAGACAATTGCAGTGGCCACACTTTGTTTCCATTTATGTTTTGTGGTTCAGTGAATTTGGAGACCATGTTTATAAGGGTGTTTCAAGCCCTTTTAGTTTGTATGCGTGTTTGTTGAAACAGTGTCTCACTGTGTACCCTAGGCTAGCCTAGAACTTGCTATATAGCCAATACTTGTTTATATTTAAAAACCTCTTAGCTCTCCTTCCTTGATTGTAGATATATACCATTATTCCTGGCTGGGTTTGAGATTCTAGAATTGCAGGGAAAGATCATATGCTTGAGATAAGTTCAGAGACTTATGTTTTTACTCTATATTTTATTGAAATTTAATTCTTTTCTACTAAGTCACCAGCCATCTGCAAAATTAAATGAAGAAGCAATATAGCCATGACTTGAACCCCTGGGGATGAATGGTCTGCTGACTCTGAAACTTAGTTCCTTTTTCCCATTTTAGAAATTAATTTCTTAGGGGTTAGAGAAATACCTCAGTGATTAAGAGCTCTAGCTGCTCTTCCAGAGGACCCAGGTCCAATTCCCAACAGCCATATGGGAGCTTACAACTGTCCATAACTCTGGTTCCAGAGGATCTGGCATCCTCACACACCCATGTATATGCGGGCAAAACAGCAATACACTAATAAAAATTTAAAAAAAGAACAAAGAAAGAACAAAAAATTAACCTCCTCATACCTTTCAGTTTTAGTAAAAATATTTTAAAAATTAAAAAACAATACTTCCCTTATAAGGATTGGTTATCAGGATTAAATGAGATAATATATGAAAATATATAAAATATTTTCTGAATTGGAGTATTAAATGATATAATTCTCAGATGATTGTATTTTTACCTCTAATGTTCTATAACCATATTTATACTTTATGATTTTCAAAGTTTCTCTCTCAAGTGAGACATACTTGTTAGTGGCTATAGCTTGGCATCAATCACTATTTCTAAGGAAAGTAATTTGTCAACAGAAAGTCAGCCTAAGGCTTTGCTTCCAAATGGGAAGGATCATCTTGATCATATATGCAAATAAATCACTTGGTAGCTCAATAATGCTGCCTGGGCAATGTGTTGGCATAGACCATTGTCCATGGACTAAATTATAGCCTGGACACCCAGAATTTTCAAACCTTCAGGTCCTCTCAGAAAGATATGGCATTTCTTTCAGTATCAGAACCACTTTTGCTAGTTGAAAACAAATGAAATAAAGCTGCCTTGTCAGTTGTTTATCTGTTGTTGCTTTGATAAAAACATCACAAACAAAGAAACTTATAGGAGAAAAAGGTTTTGTGGGACTGCAGTCTCAAAGGGTTAGCTTTCATCATGGTATGAGAATTACTACAGGGGCAGCCATCATGATGGCAGGAATGGCTAAGAATTCATATCTTGAGCCACTTGTAAAGAAAGCACTTGGGGAATGGTTGTAGCTTTGAAACTTCAAATCCATCCCCCAATGACATACTTCTTCCAACTAGGTCATACCTACTAAGCTACCTGAAACAATGTTGCCTCCTGGAGTCCAAGCATTCAAATACCAGAGCCTATGGGGAACATTGTCATTCAAACCATTACACAGGGCTTTATATCCCAGCCACTATGCACCAAGCCAGGAAGGGAGGGAGATTGGGAGCACATCATATTTTAGAAAGGTACATGCTATTGCCAGTGTGCTAAAAGTCCAGGATGTGAGGATTAGCAATTGCTCTTGAGGACCTCAGTTCCTGTTGTGTGTCAGCAAAACAGCATTTCTAGATGATCAAAACTACAAAACTCTGATGGTCAGACTGCTTTTCTTCCCAGCCTTTTCCAAGTTAGAATAAAAAACTGATCACATGGTCTAAAATATGTGCCTTGTAATTTGACACTAGTAGTAACTCCCAGAAAAAAGCTCTACTTGTCTTAGATATTCTACATGTGTGCTGGGTGTGGTGCTACTCACCTCTAATCCTAATATGAATGACAGAAGCAGATGGACCTCTGTGTGTCCAAGGGCAGCCTGATCTATATTATAAATTCTGAGTCAAATGGGTCCACATAGTGAGACTCTGTTTAACACACACACACATACACACACACACACACACACACACACACACACACACACACGGTTTTACAAGGTTGACTGATTAATTTTATTTATTTATTTATTATTTATTATTCATTTATTTATGGTAGAGGCACATGTGTTACATAATGCATGTATGGAAGTCTGAGGATAATATAAAAATTGGCTCTTTCCCTCCTCCATTGGGGTCCTATGGACAGAACCCAGGTTAACAGGTTTGATGGCCAATGCCTTTACCTACTGAGCCATCTTGCCAGCCCAAGGGTGTTTAAAGCTTCTGTGATTATGGAAAATTGGAAATTTATAGGTTTAGAGTAAATTATTATGGAATAATTTTGCTCCCCTTCACAGCCACTTACTGCCCATCTTTGTATATGACCTAATATCCTTGTGATTATCATATGAAACTGTTGAACTATACAAACATAACCCCAGCTTCTATCAACTCAAAGGCTAGGGATGTCATCAGAGAACATCTAAAACTTCTGCTAAAAGGTTACTCTTCAAAACAAGTTTACAATGAGAGGGATTAGCACGTATTTTATATTCATCAAATAACAACCTAGCTGAGTGTGGTGACTACATTCTTCTGGTCATAGCACTGGGCTGCTGAAGCAGAAGACTGACAAAAGGGTTGGAGAGATGACTCAGTGCTTCAGAGCACTTGTTGCTCTTCCACAGGACCTGGATTGGGTTTCCATTACCCACATGGCAGCTCACATCCCATTCATCACATCAGCTCCAGGGGATCCAATGATCCTGACCTTTGTAGGCATCAGGCATAAATGTGATGCATACATATATGTGCAGGCAAAACACTCATACACATTAAAGAAATCCTTTTGACAATGTTTTAGAAGAAGATTATTGCTGAAGTGTCAAGGCCAACCTGAATGGCATAGCAAGATTCCATCTCAACAAACACAGAACAGATAAAACTGAATTCAATTTGCAGTCACATTCAAACATTGTTCATCTTCAAAGCAGTAAAAATTCAAATGCATATGGTTAGTTAAGTCTCTTCCTGTCTCCATGGTACAGGCCCTACCCAGAAGTCCCTGGTCACATCTGATGAATAACAATGGATAAGATTTCTACTAGGGTCCCAACCCCTGGCTTAGATAGCTATGACCCTTTAGGAAAAAAAATGAAAATGACCTGCTGTTTTGTTGTTGTTACTGTTGTTGTTGTATTTTTTGTTGTTTGTTTGTTTGTTTGTTTGTTTTTGTTTTGCTGTCTTAAGCACTGCAGAAAAAGCTTTTCCACTTATTGATCAAGAAAACATGCCCCTCCATGATTTCAGAAACACACAAAAAATTATTTCCATGCTTTGGTCTCCCTTGTCTAAATCTCTTAAACTACAAGATAAATCTGCATGCTTGCTTGAAGCCAAACGGATTTCTTCAAACCTTGAACAAGGGATTTATCACAGCAAAACCACTGCTTTCCCTAAGCTTTTAAATACTTGAGAAGGAAATACTTTTTTTTTAAACAAATGAAACTTTATCCATGCCACCCCACTTTAGAATGAGCCATTATATATGAGAGCTGGTTTCCTTCTCCAAGGCAAAGTAATTTGTAAGAAGCCTGCAGGTATTAAATGACATATGGCTAACTGTGGGGAATAAGGGACAGAATGGGACCATAGTCCACGAAACACTGGCTGCAAATACCACAATGACCTACAGATAAATGTATGTCATTTCTTAAAAGCCCTCAATAGTATTATGGGGAAAAAATCACCAATAGTTTATGGTATTGGTAGAAATTCAGTGTCTCTAATAGCCAAGTTAATAGACAAATGACTGTACAGCATTAAATCTCTACATATTATTGGATATGATGCATTTATCCATCATTCGATCTCTATACTATTTGACAACCTTTACTTGTTAGCATTTCATCTACATTTATCATTGAGAGTCTCAGAGATACAACCATGGGAGAGATACACACTGATCATCACAGGGTTTCTAATCTCAACACAACAGGGAGAGCTAAGTAATTATAAGCAGGTGATTGTTTTAAAAAGAGACAGTGATTCCTGATCAAAGAATCATCTCAAAATATAAAGTTCCTCCCAACTGTCGTCAGTAAAAACACAGGTCACTCTTTGTAAGGACAGAGTACACTGCCCATGTGCTATCTTTATATTTAGCAAGGAATTACATGTTCATGAATGAGTTCAGTAGAGTGCCCTCACCAGAGAGACATTCCCAGCAATAGCTAGGACTTACTGCCCAAAGCTGCCAATAGAAAGTCCTCTGTTTTTTTTTTAAGATATTTTCTTTATTTACATTTCAAATTTTATCTCTTTCCTAATTTCCCCTCCAAACCCCACATCCCATCCCCTCTCCCCCTGCTCACTGAACCACCCTCTCCCCCTTCCTTCACAGGGCCAAGGGCCTCTCCTCTCATTGATTTTCCACCCTGCCATCCTCTGCTACATAGGCAGTTCAAGTCTTGAGTCCCTTACTTGTATATTCTTTGGTTGGTGGTTTAGTCCCTGGGTGCTCTGGGGGTATTGGTTGGTTCATATTGTTGTTCCTCCTACGGAGCTGCAAAACCCTTCAGCTCTTCGAGTCTTTTCTCTAGCTCCCCCATTGGGGATCCTGTGCTCAGTCCAATGGATGACTGTGAGCCTCCACTTCTGTATTTGTCAGGCACTGACAGAGCCTCTCAGGAATCAGCTATATCAGACTCCTTTCAGCAAGTACTTGCTGGCATCCACAATAGTGTCTGGGTTTGGTAACTATATATGGGATGGATCCCCAGGTAGGACAGTCACTGGATGACCTTTCCTTCATTTTCTGCTCCACACTTTGTCTCTGTATCTCCTCCCATGGGTATTTTGATATCCTTTCTAAGAAGGACAGAAGTATCCACACTGTGGTCTTCCTTCTTCCTGAGATGGTGTAGAAGGCAGGAAATAATCAAACTCAGGGCTGAAATCAACCAAGTAGAAACAAAAAGAACTATATAAAGAATCAACCAAACCATTAGCTGGTTCTTTGAGAAAATCAACAAGATAGATAAACCCTTAACAAAACTAACTAGAGGGCACAGAGACTGTATCCAAATCAACAAAATCAGAAGTGAAAAGGGAGCGATAACAACAGAAACTAAGAAGATTCAAAACATCATCAGATCCTGCTACAAAAGCCTATACTCAACAAAACTGGAAAATCTGAATGAAATGGACAATTTTCTAGACAGATAACAGGTACCAAAGTTAAGTCAGGATCAGATAAATGATCTAAACAGTTCCATTTCCCCTAAAGAAATAGAAGCAGTCATTAATAGTCTCCCAACCAAAAAAAGCCCATTACCAGATGGGTTTAGTGCAGAGTTCTATCAGACCTTCAAAGAAGACTTAATACCAATACTCTTCAAATTATTCCAAAAAATAGAAACAGAAGGAACACTACCCAATTCATTCTATGAAGCCACAATTACTCTGATAGCTAAATCACACAAAGACCCAACAAAGAAAGAAAACTTCAGACCAATTTTCCTTATGAATATGTACGCAAAAATATTCAATAAAATTCTTGCAAATCGAATCCAGGAAGATATCAAATGATCATCCATCATAATCAAGTAGGCTTCATCCCAGGAATGCAGGGATGGTTAAATATTTGGAAATCCATCAATGTAATCTACTATATAAACAACCTCAAAGAAAAGAAAACAAATGATTATTTCATTAGATGCTGAGAAAGCATTTGACAAAATTTGATACCCCTTCATGATAAAAGTCTTGGAAAGATCAAGAATTCAAGGTGTATACCTAAATATAGTAAAAGCAATATACAGCACATCAGTAGCCAACATCAAACTAAATGGAGATAAACTTGAAGCAATCCCACTAAAATCAGGGACTAAACAAGTCTGTCCACTCTTTCACTACCTGTTCGATATAGTATTCCAAGTCCTAGCCAGAGCAATTAGATAAGAAAAGGAGGTCAAAGGGATACAAATTGGAAAGGAACATGTCCTCTGTTTTCTAATGTCCTCCACATTCATGCTCTATTTGGGGAAAATGGAGGCCAAAGGCCCCTTCCAACCCTCACATTCTATTTTGATTTCTGAGGAGGGAAACTATTTTCGAAAGAGCTGCTTATACAAGGGAATCAAGCACACTTCCAGCTTTAGGTAAGAAAGGACCCAGGTATGATAAAAATGGTGATAAATTATTAATAGCTTTGAGACTTGGCACCCAGTGGGTTGACCTAAAAGGCAGAGGGTTCCTCTCATCTACCTACCCAGAAGGGTAGACCCACACTTCTCACTTGAAAGTCTTTCAACCTGAGATTATGAGGTAGTAGCCTGGTAGCCTGGTCCTCACTATCAAACCATCTTGATAAATACATCAAATCTTTAAGAATGAGGAGACAGAAAAGACTGAGCCAAGAGAGCTGGGCTAAACCCCATGAATAAGTGAAGACTATTTACCCCAAGTAAAAATTTGACACCTTCAGCTCAGTGCTAGTTCTGATCTTTTAAAATTGCTGGACACAAATTTTGGTGTGAGAAGAGTTGAAAATTATTCTGTAGGATTTGGGGGAAAGATTTTAATCTTCTGCTGATCTCCCCCCCCAATTTACTGTGACCCCACAAATCTGGAAAACTTTGTATGATCCAGATAAAGACTATCTCCAACCAATCTCATGAGACTGCTGTGATAGCTCTAAATATATTAAAGGGAATAGGGGAGAAGGTGGAGGAGAAGTACCTGAATGTACACAGGTAATATGAAAAGATAAATGCTGACCATTAGCAGTCTTTGAAAGAGGAAGAATCTATTATCTCTTATGAGCCATAAAAGTGAAGCCAGTCTGATACTGGAAGCCATTGCCATAGTGAGCATAGTTGTCTATATGTCTAGAAGTAAGGATCACTATGTTTCAGATGGATTTCTAAGACATCAGCAGTGTTGACTTCAACTGTGTACCTGGGTATAGAGTGACTTTGGGGGACTTGGTCTCATGAGTAATTCACAGATATTTACTGAGCAACTATTATGAGGAGCCTGCGACTACAGGGCTACAAGTGAGAAAGCAAAATGCCTGTGCTTTTAGCACCCAAATTCTAAACAAAAATCAAACAATTTGATGCACACACCATAAAGAACTAAGAAGTAGCAGCCAGTGAATGTGCCTATGGTGAGTAGGGAGAAGTCAGTTCAGGCCTTTGAATGGAAGGAGGAGGATATGAAAGAGCAGATCAGTAAAGAACATCCACGAATATGAGGCTGGACATGTAGCTAAGTTAGTACAATGCTCATCAATTCCTAAGTTCCATCCTCAGCAACACATAAAACTGGACATAGGATTGTACTTCTAGCACTTTAGAAAGGGAGGCAAGGAGAAACAATAGTTCAAGGAAGTAAGTTCAAGGCCAGCCATGATTACATGAAACCTTGATTCATTTCAAAACAAGCAAAGAAATGCCATTTCTTCCCCCCCCCCCAAAAAAAAACACACATAGGAACACCTCTAGAGGCATTTTGAAGGCTTCTTGTTTCATTCTTGGGTCCTTTGAAGAACTTCCCTTAGTTAAAATAGGAGAATTCTTACTCTGAACACTTCACTCGTGCTACACTATTAAAGACATTCAAATCAAAGGGAATGTTGAGCAGTTCAATAGTACAATAGTCTACTGACAATTCCATGGTTACTTGGACATGTGACTCATCTCCTAGAAAAACTTTCCCAAAAAGGGATTAGCATTTATGGGCATTATTTTGATATGACTCTTGTATAACTAGTAGTGTTTAACTCAAGTTATATGGTATTATGTTATTGAGATAGGATCTTGTTTCATAGTCCTGGCTGTCCTGGAAATCACAATAACCTTCCGCCGTCAGACTCATGAGTGTCGGACTTACATACAACTGAACTTTAGGTCTAGTCCTTGTTATGTTAGCCCAAGCTAAGCTTGAACTTGAACATGAGGCAGTCCTGCCCAGTATCCAGTGTTGGAATACTAGTAAGTGCCTTTTTTTTTCTATTGTTGAGCCCTGAACCCTAGGCCCTAAATACTCAATTTCTAAATGGTATCTTAAGTTAGAAGTTTGTAAATTTCAGAATTGCTATCATAAGACAGACAGAAGAACAAATGTGAGGAAGTATTAAGCAAAGAAAATAAGATAATGTATGAGTAAAGAACTCTCCATTAAAAATGTACTGAAAATATTGATTTAAAACCTTTTAACTAAAGGGGATTTGTACATGCTTATCTCATCTTCATTCATGCCCACTTTACCTGTTTTGTTATAACTCATAAGAACAAAACAGGAGGAGTCAGAGGTATAAATAGGGCTCAGCAGGTAAAGATACTTGTCCCCAAGCTTAAGGACCTAAGTTTGATCTGATCACTGGGACCCACATGGTAGAAGAGAATGGAATATCTCTGTCTTCTGATTTCCACATGTACACCATGGTGCACATGCATGCACACGCACATACACACACACACACGTACACACACACATACACCATGGATACAGATATACAAAATAATTTTCTAACAGAAAATATAGTTAATATTGCTTTATAATAAGATTTCACACTAAATGTCAGAGAAGTAGAATAGCACAGAGGTTTCCTTGGCACAGCACTGTAGACTGTGTACACACTCTGGGATTAATAATGTGACTTAATAACTCTACACCAGTCTGACATTAAGGTTTTAATGAGCTGCACAGCTTCCCTCCTCTTTTGTAACCTCACAATAGTGGAGCGAGGCAATGACCACATATTTTGCTTGCTACAAACATACTCTCTTTGTAAAGGGTCTTAGCAGTTCGAAAACATGAACATCTCTTGGTCATATTGGCCTGCCTGCATTCATTCGATCCATTTATCAAATGTTTACTGAATTCCTGTAATGTTTGCTCTCCTTAAAGAACAATGTCAAAAATGCAGCTTTTTAAAAACCAGTCTCAAAATGGAGTAGATATGGCTGTTAAGTCTTTGTCCTTCCCATCCAGAAACTGAAGAGATTTCTTCTTCCCCAAGTTTGTTTGGTGTGACTTCTTTACCCAAAGGAATGCAGCAATGGAAGGTTTTCCTCCCACTGATGAAGTTTTTAAGAATACTAGCTGATTTGCCTTGTTTTCTTGTGCGTTGCTCACATTTATGGCTCAAGTAAAGAGTTCTACTGCCTTCTTTAGTGACAGCATGAAAAATACCCATGGAGAGGGGAAAAACTGGGACTACATGGAAAACGGGAGAGCCATCCTCACCCCAGTGTCCCAAGGAGCTTCTAAAATACACTGGAACCATCTATTATCAGACAAAACCATGCAAAACTCCCAAGAAGGCCAACTGAGCAGAGTAGCCTTGCTAAAGTACAAAACAAGCCTTATCAATTCCATGTGTGGTATGTGTGTGTGTGTGTGTGTGTGTGTGTGTGTGTGCATGATTATTGTGTGCAAGTACAATTATGCCCAAGTGTGAGGTCAGAGGATGCGATGAAATACAACAGATGCCACACCTAAGCAGAATAGAAGCTTTAGAAGCCTTCAGTCAGCTCAGCCACATCCTGACTTTCACCCTAATCCCCAAGCACGGCTATTTTCTATAGATCTCATTTATTTATTCTTTCTTTCTTTAACTTTGTAATCTGCTTTGTTCCATGATTTTTGGTTACAAGAATCGTATCTGAGTCTCTATCTCTTGCCCTGGGTGATGATATAACCTTCTGACCTGCCAGGAAATTATACAATTACTATCTAGAAGAAAAGTATATTGCAAAGGACAAAATATAGTACTGTCCCCTCCCTAAGTTTCCATTCAAATGGCCTTATCAGTTGATCACCTGGGCAGCAAAACTCCCCTCGAGAAATCTGTTTCTGTTGGACAACTTTTTTCATTTACATTTAATTAATTATTTAGTGTGTGTATGTGCTTGTGGAAGTAAGAGGACACCTTGTGGGAGTAGGTTCTTTCCTTCCGCTGTGGGATTCCTGCAGAGAATTCCGATCCTCAGGCTCTGCAGTAAGTGGCATCATGCTGGCCCTGTTCTTGAGACTTTTAAAAATAATATAAAGCTTATTGAACTGTCTGTCTAGTTCAGGGTTATGTTTTGGGGGACGGAAGAAAAGAAGAGGGCAAAGAAAAACTTGAATACTGATATTCTTTATCAGGCAAAATATCCTTAATAATGCCAGCTGCCCAGAAAGTCTCTGCAGCAGAGTTTTAGGCAACTCTTAACCTCAAGGTTTTCACCTGAAGACAAAGTTCTGTCCTACAAGAAAGCGGGCTTGGCTAAGACATGCTAGGTGACAAAGTGCTGTGGGAAGATTAGGCAATTTTTGAGAATGAATGTCTTTGAGAATGACTGCTTTTCAAGTTCTTGTCTCTCAAATTTGATTCACAGATCACACAGAAGGTGAGTTTTAGAGAAGTATACTATAGACTGGGAGGTGGGAGCTTAAGGTCATGCTGT
This sequence comes from Mus musculus, assembly GCF_000001635.26. Taxonomy (NCBI): domain Eukaryota; kingdom Metazoa; phylum Chordata; class Mammalia; order Rodentia; family Muridae; genus Mus; species Mus musculus. Next base: position 168,380,384 of record NC_000086.7, read on the forward strand.
TTGAGTTAGGCACATAGATCAACCACGTGCAGATAAGTAGCCGCACATTCAGGAAGAGAGCTTCAGATAAAGAGTGAAATTCTCCAAACTATCCTAGAAAGTATATGTAAGCTTTGATCACCATCCCAAACACAAGACAGAAGAGATGGAAAAGAAAAAGTTCACGTGTCTCAGAAAAACTGCTAGACCTACCAGAATCCTGTGATAGCTCACAGGGACTCCACTGGAGGGGCTGACAATTCTGGGAAGAAAAACTCTTTTCTATCAGTGAAGTGATAAGGGATAAATATTCCTCCTACCCTTTTAGCATACCGTAAGGTGAACCTACATTCTTAGGGGTGGTTCTGTGGCCTCCAATCTGGTTTAACTCATGAGAGAGGAAACAATGGAATATCTCTACCTAGAGCTACATTCCTTTCTTTACTACAATAAAACCAACAGACATTAGGTTACATTAAATAGACTTGGTTAATGTCTGACCACAGTCAAGCTTCCCAACATGCCCATAGCCCTATCTGCTTAGTGCCTGGTTACCTGGAAGGCATCAGTGATTTATCAGCTGGCAGAAAGGTGTCTATAGCTATTGTCCATTCTCTGTACTAGTGGTTCTCAACCTTCCTAATGCTGTGACCCTTTAATACAGGTCCCCATGTTGTGGCGACCCTCTTCCATAAAAGTATTTTATTGCTACTTCATAACTGGAATTTTGCTACTATCATGAATCATAATGTAAATATATGATCTGCAGAATATCTGATAGGTGACCCCTCTGAAAGCATTGTTCAATCCTCCACCCCTGAAAAGGGGTCTTGCACCACAGGTTGAGAACCCCTGCTCTATAAGAACATTTTTCTACACTATGGCTTCTCTTAGCATTGAATATTCTCACCCTATGAGAATGCTGTCCTCAGCTGAATATGGTGTCACACACCTTTAACACTTGCCTTCTAAAAACAGAGGAATGCAGCACCAGCAACAGGTCACGTTGGGCGCTCAGTCAGCAGACACCCCCAAGGTCCCTAGAGGACTCCCCACGTGATCTTGGGACCACTGACCATACAGCTCCACGATCCTCAAAGGAGACAATACTTCCAGGCACTGTAGCATGCTCAGGATCTTTAACAACAGGATCCCAGGATAAAAGGAGCTTGGTCACACCAGTATTTCAGGGTCTCAGAAGAACTTGACTGCCAAGAACTCTGACACACCCAGAATCTCAGGTTCACAGGAGCCCACAAGGAAAGGATCACATAGAAAGCTGGACTCTGAGAAGCCCTGAATCAACTGGGAATATAGGAAGGACAGGCTTCAATCAGATATATTGAGGTCAGCAAATACTTGAGATAATCAGATGGCAGGAGGCAAGCATAAGAACAGAAACAACAGAAACCAAGGTTACTTGGCATCATCAGAACCAAACTCTCCCACCATAAAAAGTCCTGGATACACCATCACACCAGAAAAGCAAGACATGGATCTAAAGTCATTTCTAATGATGAGGATGGAGAACCTTAAGAAGGAAATATAGGAAAACACAGGTAAACAGCTAGAAGCCCTTAAAGAGGAAACACAAAAATGCCTTAGAGAGTTATAGGAAAACAGTACCAAACAGGAGATGGAAGTGAACAAAACCATGCAGGATCTAAAAAAGGGAAATAGAAACAATAAAGAAAACCCAAAGGGAGACAATTCTGGAGATAGAAACCCTAGGAAAGAAAACAGGAACGATAGATGCGAGCATCCGTGACAGAATACAAGAGATGGAAGAGAGAATCTCTGGTGCAGAAGATTCTATAGGGAACTCACACAATATGTACTCACTGATAAGTGGATACTAGCCCAAAACCTAGGATACCCACGATATAAGATACAATTTCCTAAACACATGAAACTCAAGAAAAATGAAGACTGAAGTGTGGACACTATGCCCCTCCTTAGAAGTGGGAACAAAACACCCATGGAAGGAGTTACAGAAACAAAGTATGGAGCTGAGATGAAAGGATGGACCATGTAGAGACTGCCATATCCAGGGATCCACCCCATAATCAGCTTCCAAATGCTGACACCATTGCATACACTAGCAAGATTTTACTGAAAGGACCCAGATGTAGCTGTCTCTTGTGAGACTATGCCGGGGCCTAGCAAACACAGAAGTGGATGCTCACAGTCAGCTAATGGATGGATCACAGGGCTCCCAATGGAGGAGCTAGAGAAAGTACCCAAGGAGCTAAAGGGATCTTCAACCCTATAGGTGGAACAACATTATGAACTAACCAGTACCCCTGAGCTCTTGACTCTAGCTGCATATGTATCAAAAGATGGCCTAGTCGGCCATCACTGGAAAGAGAGGCCCATTGGACACGCAGACTTTGTGTGCCCCGGTACAGGGGAACGCCAGGGCCAAAGGGGGGGAGTGGGTGGGTAGGGGAGTGGGGGTGGGTGGGTAAGGGGGACTTTTGGTATAGCATTGGAAATGTAAATGAGCTAAATACCTAATAAAAAATGGAAAAAAAAAAAAAAAAAAAAAAAAGAAGATTCTATAGGGAACATGGACACAACAATCAAAGAAAATGCAAAATGCAAAAAGATCCTAACTCAAAACATCCAGGAAATCCAGGACACAATGAGAAGACCAAACCCGACACATAATAATCAGAACAACAAATGCACTAAATAAACACAAAATATTAAAAGCAGCAAGGGAAAAAAGTCAAGTAACATATAAAGGCAGGCCTATTAGAATTACTCCAGACTTCTCACCAGAGATTGTGAAAGCCAGAAGATCCTGGACAGATGTTATACAGGCACTAAGAGAACAAAAATGTCAGCCCAGGCTACTATACCCAGCCAAACTCTCAATTACCATAGACAGAGAAACCAAAGTATTCCATGACAAAACCAAATTCACACAATATCTTTCCACGAATCCAGCCCTTCAAAGGATAACAACAGGAAAAAAAAAAAAAAACAATACAAGTACGGAAACTATGCCCTAGAAAAACTAAGAAAGTAATCCTTCAACAAACCTAAAAGAAGATAACCACAAGAACAGAATGCCAACTTTAACAACAAAAAAAATAGGAAGCAATAATTACTTTTCCTTAATATCTCTTAATATCAATGGACTCAATTCTCCAATAAAAAGACATAGACTAACAGACTGGCTACACAAACAGGACCCAACATTTTGCTGCTTACAGGAAACCCATCTCGGAAAAAAGACAGACACTACTTCAGAGTGAAAGGCTAGAAAACAATTTTCTAAGCAAAAGGTCTAAAGAAACAAGCTGGAGTAGCCATTCTAATATCGAATAAAATCGAATTCCAACACAAAGTCATCAAAAAATACAAGCAGGGGCACTTCATATTCATCAAAGGCAAAATCTTCCAAGAGGAACTCTCAATTCTAAATATTTATGCTCAAAATGAAAGGGCAGCCACATTCATTACAGAAACTTTAGTAAAGCTCAAAGCACACATTGCACCTCACACAAAAATAGGGGGAGACTTCAACACACCACTTTCATCAATGGACAGATCATGGAAACAGAAACTAAACAGGGACACAGTGAAACTGACAGAAATTATGAAACAAATGGATTTAACAGATATCTACAGAACATTTTATCCTAAAACAAAAGGATATACTTTCTTCTCAGCACCTCACAGTACCTTCTCCAAAATTGACCATATAATTGGTCACAAAACAGGCCTCAATAGATACAAAAATATTGAAATTTCCCCATGCATCTCATCAGATCACTATGGACTAAGGCTGATCTTCAATAACAACATAAATAATAGAAAGCCAACATTCATGTGGAAACTGAACAACACTCTTCTCAATGATACCTTGGTCAAGGAAGGAATAAAGAAAGAAATTAAAGACTTTTAGAGTTTAATGAAAATGAAGCCACAACATACCCAAACGTATGGGACACCATTGAAGAATATTTAAGAGGAAAACTCATAGCTCTGAGTGCCTCCAAAAAGAAACTAGAGAGAGCACACACTAGCAGATTGGCAACACACCTAAAAGCTCTAGAACAAAAGGAAGCAAATTCACCCAAGAGGAGTAGATGCCAGGAAATAATCAAACTCAGGGGTGAAATCAACCAAGTGGAAACAAGAGGAACTATTCAAAGAATCAACCAAAGGAGGAGCTGGATCTTTGTGAAAATCAACAAGATAAATAAACATTAAGCCAGATTCACTAGAGGGCACAGGGACAGCCTCCTAATTAACAAAATCAGAAATGAAAAGGGAGACATAACAACAGATCCTAAAGAAATCCAAAACACCATCAGATCCTCCTAAAAAAGGCTATACTCGACAAAACAGGAAAACCTGGAAGAAATGGACAAATTTCTAGACAGATACCACATACCTAAGTTAAATCAGGATCAGATTAATGACCTAAACAGTCCTATATCCCCCAAAGAAATAGAATCAGTCATTAATAGTCTCCCAACCAAAAAAAAAAAAAAAAAAAAAAAAAAGCCCAGGACCAGATGGTTTTAGTGCAGAGTTCTATCAGACATTCAAAGAAGATCTAATTCCAGTTCTTCTCAATCTATTCCACAAAGTAGAAACAGAAGGTACTCTATCCAATTCATTCTATGAAACTACAATTACTTTGATACCTAAACCACAGAAAGAACGAACAAAGATAGAGAACTTCAGACCAATTTCCCTTATGAATATCGATGCAAAAATAATCAATAAAATTCTTGCTAACTGAATCCAAGAACACATCTAAACAATCATCCATCATGACCAAGTAGGTTTCATTCCAGGGATGCAGGGATCGTTTAATATATGGAAATCCATCAAGGTAATCCACTATATAAAAAAATTCAAAGACAAAAAACACACGATCATCTCCTTAGATGCTGAGAAAGCATTTGACAAAATCCAACACTCATTCATGATAAAAGTCTTTGAAAAATCAGGAATTAAAGGCCTATACCTAAACATGATAAAAGCAATCTACAGCAAACCAGTAGCCAACATCAAAGTAAATGGTGAGAAGCTGGAAGCAATCCCACTAAAATCAGGGACTAGACAAGGCTGCCCATTTTCTCCCTATCTATTCAATATAGTACTTGAAGTCCTAGCCAGAGCAATTTGACAATAAAAGGAGATCAAGGGGGTACAAATTGGAAAGGAAAAAGTCAAAATATCACTTTTTGCAGATGATATGATAGTATATATAAGTGACTCTAAAAATTCCACCAGAGAACTCCTTAACCTGATAAACAGCTTCAGTGAAGTAGCTGGATATAAAATTAACTCAAACAAGTCAATGGCCTTTCTCTACACAAAGAATAAACAGGCTGAGAAAGAAATTAGGGAAACAACACCCTTTTCAATAGTCAAAAATAATATAAAATACCTTGGCATGACTCTAACTAAGGAAGTGAAAGATCTGTATGATAAAAACTTCAAGTCTCTGAAGAAAGAAATCAAAGAAGATCTCAGAAAATGGAAAGATCTCCAATGCTCATGAATTGGCAGATCAATATAGTAAAAATGTCCATCTTGCGAAAAGCAATCTACAGATTCAATACAATTCCCATCAAAATTCCAACTCAATTCTTCAATGAATTAGAAAGGGCAATTTGCAAATTCATCTGTAATACCAAAAAACCTAGGCTAGCAAAAACTCTTCTCAATGATAAAAGAACATCTGGTAGAATCACCATGCCTGACCTAAAGTTGTACTACAGAGCAATTGTGATAAAAACTGCATGGTATGGCAGTCTCTAGATTGTCCATTCTTTCGTCTCAGCTCCAAACTTTGTCTCTGTAACTCCTTCCATGGATGTTTGTTCCCAATTCTAAGAAGGGGCAAAGTGTCCACACTTTGGTCGTCGTTCTTCTTAAGTTTCATGTGTTTTGTATCCCCCTGGAGTTGGTGTTTCTAGCTGCATATGTATCAGAAGATGGCCTAGTTAGCCATCAGTGGAAAGAGAGGCCCATTGGTCTTGCAAACGTTATGTGCCTCAGTACAGGGGAATGCCAGAGCCAAGAAGTGGGAGTGGGTGGGTAGGGGAGTGGGGGGGTAGGGCATGGGGGACTTTTGGGATAGCATTGGAAATGTAAATGAAGAAAATACCTAATTAAAAAAATGAAAAAAAAACCTGCATGGTAATGGTATACCAACAGACATGTATACCAATGGAATAGACTTGAAGACCCAGAAAAGAACCCACATACAAACCATCCAGTAGAAAAATGACAGCATTTTCAACAAATGGTGCTGACACAACTGGCTGTTATCATGTAGAAAAATGCGAATAGATCCATTCTTAACTCCTTGTACTAAGGTCAAATCTGAGTGGATCAAGGAACTTCATGTAAAACCAGAGACACTGAAACTTATAGAGGAGAAAGTGGGGAAAAGCCTTGAAGATATGGGCACAGGGGGAACATTCCTGAATAGAACAGCAGTGGCTTATGCTGTAAGATCGAGAATCGACAAATGGGACTTAATAAAATTGCAAAGCTTCTGTAAGGAAAAAAGACACTGTCAATAAGACAAAAAAGCCACCAACAGATTGGGAAAGGATCTTTACCAATTCTAAATCAGATAGGGGATTAATATCCAATATATTTAAAGAACTCAAGAAGGCGGACTGCAAAAAATCAAATAACCCAATTAAAAAATGGGGCTCAGAGCTAAACAATTCTCACCTGAGGAATACCCAATGGCTGAGAAGCACCCGAAAAAATGTTCAGCATCCTTAATCATCAGGGAAATACAAATCAAAACAACCCTGAGATTCCACCTCACACCAGTCAGAATGGCTAAGATAAAAAATTCAGGTGACAGCATATGCTGGCAAGGATGTGGAGAAAGAGGAACACTCCTCCATTGTTGGTGGTATTGCAAGCTTGTACAACCACTCTGGAAATCAGTCTGGTGGTTCCTCAGAAAATTGGACATAGTACTACTGGAGGATCCAGCAAATACCTCTCCTGGGCATATATCCAGAAGATGTTCCAACTGGTAATAAGGACACATGCTCCATTATGTTCATAGCAGCCTTATTTATAGTAGCTAGAAGCTGGAAAGAACCCAGATGTCCATCAACAGAAGAATGGATACAGAAAATGTGTGACATTTACACAATGGAGTACTACTCTGCTATTAAAAAGAATGAATTTATGAAATTCCTAGGCAAATGGATGGACCTGGAGGCCATCATCCTGAGTGAGGTAACCCAATCACAAAAGAACCCACATGATATATACTCACTGATAAGTGGATATTAACACAGATACTTAGAATACCCAAGTTACAAGTTGTAAATCACATGAAACTCAAGAAGAACAAAGAACAAAGTGTGATCACTTTGCCCCTTCTTAGAATTGGGAACAAAACACCCATGGAAGGAGTTACAGAGACAAAGTTTGGAGCTGAGATGAAAGGATGGACCATCTAGAGACTACCCCACCCGGGGATCCATCCCATAATCAGCCTCCAAACACAGACACCATCGCATACACCAGCAAGATTTTGCTGAAAGGACCCTGATACAGCTGTCTCTTGTGAGGCGATGCCAGTGCCTGGCAAATACAGAAGTGGATGCTCACAGTCAGCTATTGGATGGAACACAGGACTACCAATGGAGGAGCTAGAGAAAGTACTCAAGGAGCTAAAGTGGTCTGCAACCTTATAGGTGGAACAACAATATGAACTAACCAGTACCCCCAGAGTTCATGTCTCTAGCTGCATATGTTGCAGAAGATGGTCTAGTCGGCCATCATTGGTAAGAGAGGCCCCTGGATATTGCAAACTTTATATGCCCCACTACAGGGGAACGCCAGGGCCAATAAGTGTGAGTGGGTGGGTAGGGGAGTTGGGACGGGAGGGTATGGGGGACTTTTGGGATAGCATTTGAAATTTTATATATATATATATATATAAATTATATATATATATATATATATATATATATATATACATATATATATGCAGAGGAATGCATATTATCTACATATGGGGGCCCCAGGCAAACCAGGGGATATATAGTAAAACCCTATCTCAATAGAGGGTGTCATTCTCTACCACAGTTTCTGCCCCACCTTGCCCACTCTCACCCCATGAGATTTTCTTGCACAATACACTCATTAGCCATGTTGTTGTCACAGCCCTAGTAAATTACTTCCTTGACCCTGGAGAAGCATGGCAGTGGATAAGGATGAGAGTCCCCTTCCATAGTAGCTAAGTAAATGATTAAGGTCAGTTGACACAAGTGAGATGAAGCTTCTTGCTGAAGCTCTGGGATAGCTTATTCTGCCTCTTTGGAGGCCCCTAATGAGACTTATACAGAGGAAGAGCAAGGGGAAGGGCATCAAAAGTAAAAAAAGGCCTCTTGCCCAGATATTCATGACTGCTTCCAGTATGAGAGCTCATAGAATTAATAGTAGCTGTCGCCAGTAGAAAGACATGTGTGTCATAGCTCCAGCCCTTTGTCCTTGGACAAGGGTTTCAGCATATGCCACAACTGTGCTCTTGGCCAAATTACACTCACTCTTTGAGTATTAAATCACTTAGGTGTCCAACAGGAATACTGTTAAACACTTAACTGTGTTGCTTTGAAAAACAAATGAAAGTCCTGGCAGATGGGAAGTTTTCATTATGGATATTTTGTTCTTTATATTCTCTAGGACCATATTCATGCTTCACTCTGTAGGAGGAAATCTGAGTGTACACGTGGCTAATTGTTTGCTCTGAGCTGCTCTTCTGCCCACGTCTCATCCAAACTGAATGCTCAGGAGGAAGGCAAGATTGGCCTTGGTCTAGGTGGAGTCCTTCTCCCATGCTACACAAAGGAATTAGAATCCACCTTTGCTGCTAAAGTGAGATAACAATTAAAGAAAAAATAGAGGCTCAGAGAGGAGGTTGTCTACCTCCTCTCTAAACTAGAAATATGACAGGACTATACTTCAGATGGATTAGCTGTCCTATTTTCTCCTTCCTATATAATCTGCTGCCTAAAGATGAATTGAGAGAGTGGATTTTATGATGTTAATCCACCATCTTCTCAGGTTGCCATCTCTCTGCAGGGAAAAATCCCACAGTTTAAAGATTCAATTTCTAGTATTTGCTATATGCTAGGTGGCATGGGCAGGCTACAATTTTTTCTAGGCTTCTTTAGGAACTGAAAAAAATTCTTGCTAAGGGGAAATACAGGTTAGCATGTTTCAGGTTTCAGTCATGTTAAGAGAGTTTTTCTCTTTGGTTCCAAGTGTCAGATTTTATATTGGACCCACCTTCCAGGATTTCCTCCCATGCCAAAATGTGGTTACCAGTCTGTAAGCTGCATGGAATGGGAAGGGGAACAGGTAGGTAGAGAGGGGGCTAGGGAAAAGAGTGGCATCTGGAAAACACTGCCCAAAGCATTACAAAATTAATCATATGTAATTTTAAAAATGCTACTAGAAGTTAGTAAAAACAAGGCAAGCATGTGCTCCCCCCACCCCTGGTCCCACCATTGTGCAGGTACAGAGTCAATCCAGAGTGCCTAAAAGTGAGCAGGTATCCATTTATACAACTACAACACAATCCTTAGGTGATATTTTTCAGATGCTAATGACATATTCAATGAATGACGTATGTAAGATTACATGTAACAGCATACACAAAAGAGCCATGCTATGTTGGTGTGAAATACCTCATATATTCAGTAAAATCCCCCATCTTTCATTCAGTAGGCCATTTGTGCTACCAAAGGTTTTTGTTGATGTTGTTGCATGAGCCTTTGGTAGTCTCTCTTTTCCTAATAAACTCTCTGATTATTCTGCAGTATGGCTTTCCTTCGTTCTCTGTTCTGGAACTGGCGTCCTATACAGCATGTTAACCAAATCCTGATTATCATGACCAAGCTCTATACAGGAAAAAAGCTGTCTGCAGTCATGTATAGGTTCATAGTACAGCGAGCAGGAATTCCCTTGTATAGGAACATTGACATTAAGCCAGAGGTAGTGGTGCTTATCTTTAATCCATCACTCCAGAGGCAGAGGCAAGCAGGTCTCCCTGGCTAGCCTAATTTATATAACAAATTTTAAGCAAGCCAAGCAAGACAGTGAGTCAGTCTCTCTCTCTCTCTCTCTCTCTCTCTCTCTCTCTCTCTCTCTCTCTCTGTCTCTCTCTCTCTCTCTCTCTCTAAGCTCATTATTGGTGTCAGAGATTGGTGCTTGCTCATGGGATGGTGCTCCAGATGGGCAGGTTATTGCTTCACTATTTCCTCAGTCTCTATTCCATCTCCCATGCCTGCATTTCTTGTAGGCAAAATAGACTTGGGGTTGAAAGTTTTGTGGGTGGATTGCTGACTCTATTCCTCCACTGGGGTTCCTGCCTGGCTACAGGATGTGGCCTCTTCAGGTTCTACATCCCCACTGCTGTGACTCTCAGCTTAAGTTATCCCTGTGGATTCTTGGGAGCCTCCCTTATCCCAGGTCTCTGGCCCTCCACTCCAAGCCAGCTGCAGGTTTCTGTTCATTTTCATGGTCATCTAGGCATCTCCCCACTTCACACCTAATCCTGACCACTCCCATTCTTCTCCCATCCCTTCTCCCATTCAGTTTCCGCCCTCCATCTGCCTCCTAAGACTATTTTATTCCCCCATCTAAGTGAGAATCAAGCATCTGTTCTTAGGCCTTCCTTCTTGTTTAACTTCTTTTTTGAAAATATATAATTTTATTAGGTATTTTCTTCATTTACATTTCCAATGCTATCCCAAAAGTTCCCCAGACCCTCCACCCCACTCCTCTACCCACCCACTCCCACTTCTTGGCCCTGGCGTTCCCCTGTACTGAGGCATATAAAGTTTGCAAGACCGATGGGCCTCTCTTTCCAATGATGGCCAACTAGGCCGTCTTCTGATACATATGCAGCTAGAGACACGAGCTCTGGGGGGTACTGATTACTTCATAATGTTGTTCCACCTATAGGGTTGCAGATCGCTTTAGCTCCTTGGGTACTTTCTCTAGCTCCTCCATTGGGGGTCCTGTGATCCATCCAATAGCTGACTGTGAGCATCCACTTTTGTGTTTGATAGGCTCTGGCATAGCCTCACAAGAGACAACTAAATTTGGGTCCTTTCAGTAAAATCTTCTTTGCCTCTGAGAGTCTTCAGCAGATGACTCAGACAGATGCAGAGACCCACAAGCCAAACATTGGATAGAGCTTGAAGACTCTTATAGAAGAGTTGGGGGAAAGATTGAGGGCTCCAAAGGGGATAGAAACTCCATAGGAAGACAGAGTCAACTAACCTGTACCTTCAGGAGCTTCCAGAGACTGAACCACCAAAGATCATACATAGGCTGGACCTACCTACCCGCTCCACTGTACCTCCACACATGTGTAGTAGATGTGCAGCTCATCCTTCATGTGGTTTCTGAGCAATTGGAGCAGATGCTATCCCTAAAGATGTAGCCTATCTGTGGAATCCATTCTCATAACTCAGTTGTCTTGTCTGGCTTCAGTGGGAGAAGCATCTGGCCCTGTAGAGACTTGATATGCCAGGGTATAGAGATACCAGGAGGGGGGCCCCATTCTCTCAGAGGAGAAGGAGAGGGGGGAGGGGGACCAGGATGGGGGAGAACAATGTGGATGTAAAGTGAATGAATGAATGAATCAATGAATGAATGAATGAATGAATAAACAGACAATAAAAACTTGGCATTTAAACGAAGATATTAGTGCTAATTATCCACAGTTCCTGCAAAAGCTAAAGAAATACTGAATATATTTTTCTTTCTCTCTCTCCTATTTCCTACTGTCCTTAGTATTGTAGAATCTCTTTTACTAATTTTCAAATAAATTTTTACTTTTCACAATTATTACTTTGTACATGGTGCAGGAGCAGGGGGCGGGGAATAGGACATGTATAGCACAGAAGGTCTGATGTGGAGGTTAGAGAACAACTTTTGGGAGTCCGTTTGCTCCTTCTACAATGGCACTCAGACATTGAACCCCACTTGTCAGGCTTGACGAGCAAGCACCATTACCCACTGAGCCATTTCACTGGTCCTAGGATTTTGGTGGTTCAGAATAAAAAATTTCTGTGTTTACTAGAAACAAAAGGCAGGTAGATCAATCTTGGAACTTATTTCAAGAATTTAGAGAGTGGTAGGGAAGAAAATTTAGTGTCCTTGTCTAGGGTTTCATAAAAGGATACCAGCTATGTCATTTTTTATTCAGGAATTGTAGGGCTAAAAAGAGATTTACTCACTAATAAATATCCGTTCCCTTATTCTTTGATGCTATATTGTCCTTCAGCAATTCATTACTGATTCCAGAATAGTTTAATACACAGTCAGCAGACAGCAAGCCATGCTGCCCCAGATTCTGTGCTCTTTGCCATATGTAAACTGACACTTTGAAGAACAAGGAGGGGAGGATGGGGAGGGGGTTTTGTAGACTCTAATATGAAAGGAAAAATGGATTTCTTGATATGATTGCTGCACATTGATCAATAAATGAACAGAGATTGCCATTGGGCCTGCAAAGCTAATCACCAAATGTGACTTCTGTTCCCTGTACTCCTGGTGAAAGTTTCTGGGAGTAGTATCACAAGATTAGTCCTCTTCCACATCCTTCATAACCCCTGTATGCATGATCATCTCCCACACACTCAGTCCTCCATCCATCCAGTCTGTAAGGCTACAGTTGAGATTCCAAAGGACTTGATCACTAATGAGTCCTAGCAGATATTTTTATGATGTACATAATTTATGAAAAAGCCTTCTCTAAAAATATTGTTGTTTGTTTTATCTGTTTGTTTAGAAATAGGGTCTTCTACAACCAAGAGGTGGCTTCAAACTCACTATGTGGACAAGAGTGACCTCGAGCTTCCAATCTTCCTGTCTCCACATCCTAAGAACTAGGATTATAGATATGTACCATGACAGACAGTATAAACAGTGCTGGGAATGAAACTTTGGACTTATTGCATACAAGGACTCTACTAATTGAGCTATAGCCCCAGACCCAAAACATTGTTCTTGACTGAGGGCAGCATTACCTCCTGGGTAGTATTAAGCAATGTCTACACATATTTGGGGTTGTAAAATATCTGGATGTGGATATGAATGCAGCTAAGCACTCCACTATGCACAAAGTGTCTAAAATGCCAACAATACCTATCCTGGAAAACCCTGTTGATGATGGCTAGTAGGGTCTCATAGCAGATAACAGAAATATTGTTTCCTATTAAACCAGCTTTGTAAAAAAGGAACAGAAGTTCAAGAAGAAAAAGAAGAATCACTAGAAAAACATCCATGGTCACTATGTGGAAGGGGAGGAATCCTTCCAGGTTTTACACATCACCCTCCCATTCTGCAAATATCATCTTTCCAGCAGCTCCCATCTTTTTCAGAGTGATTCCCTCATGACTAATGTCATATTGATTTTAATACTATCTGCCTTCACTCTTTTGTAAAAATACAAACTCTATGACCAATCTCTTTAAAATCTGCATGACTATGTACTACATAGATCACTTTATTTGCATCCCCTCATATTGTGATGTTGATTTGCATATATTGCATGAGTGTCTAGAACATGCAAAGTTGTAAATTCAGTCGCTTTTTCTTTAAAGTCACATTGAATTCATTTATGTGTCACAGATATAATGAACCAGTCAAAACAAAGCCTTTTACTCCAAGCACACACAACTTCTAATTAATAACTCTATTTTTACAAGTGAAGTCAGATAAGCATCTCAAATCAAGAGGATATGATTGCAGAGGTGCAAGCACTAAATACATGATCCTTTTCATTTGTTAAGGTGACCTTAACTGAGGCAAGAGAACACAGAGCTAAGGGGTGGATTGGGGTGCCTAGTGAAGGAGGAGACATATGAGACAAAGGACAGATCCTCTTTTGATCCTGAGCCTCAAGAGCATCAGAACTGAATCACCTTCCTGGACCTCATCAGTTTGCTTCATTAGTCACATGATGGCATCCACATCTCAACTGACACATTCTCCCAGAACAGTCTCTTAAAACAGAAAGGGGAGGAAGCTTCCTTTTACTGCTCTTCATCTGTGAGGGAATTAGGTCTATGGCCAGCTCTGGCCCCAGTTGTTCCTCAGTTCACATAAGCCAAGAAGACCCATGTGTCCATTCTGCACCTGAAAGGAAGGCTGGAAATACAGGTGCTTTGCACTTTGATGCCAGCAGAGGACTGTTTACAAGAAAGAGAATATGATGATGGCATTGGCCTGTTTCCTGCCATTTGTGTTTACACTAACAGACAATGTTACTTTTAGCCTTAATCATAGAATCTTTGTCTTTTCATTCCATGATAATGAATGCAGAGACCTGTGGCTGTGGAGACCAAAGGATGATTGGGTGCTCATCCTAGGAAGGACAATTACTACTAAACTCAACTGCCAAGCAAAATGGGGCAGAAGGAATGTAAGAACCAGAAGTTAAGGAGAAAGGCTGTGAAATACTATCTACTGGGCATGACACTGACATTGAATGCACACTAGCTACATTTGGCTACACATGGCTTATCACAGACAGTCATGAATGGCTTGCTCATGGATCTCTCCTCCTCTCTGCTAAATGACTGGCTACTGACAGATTTAATTAACAGATAGAAAATAAAAGAGAAAGATGGCAAAGGGGAGAGAAGGAGGGTGAAAAGGAGCTGGAGAGATTGGTTAAGAGTACTGTCTGCTCTTTCAGAAGACCTGGGTTTGGTTATCAGCACCTGCATGTCTACATGTGTTACATGTAAACTCACATAGGCACACATACACTTAAATTTAAAAACAATAAATTGTTTTTTTTTAAGAAATGAATGTGAACAGGGCTATAAGAAGTCACATGACTGTGTTGCCATGGCATAGCCTGTTCTTCATAGTATACAGACTGCCAGGCCATCTCCTCATGGAACCTACAGCATACCAGAGAGACTCACATTAGTATTAAGGGTTGGTAGCCATTGCCATATGGAGCTATGGGGTAAGACAAGGATCTATCAACAATGTATAGTGATGTCAAGGAGCCTTCTAAAGTCTTCACCAAGTAAAGCCCAAGGTGTTGTTTTCAAAACCCCTCTTTCCACCCCCTCATATTTAATCTGTGCATCTTCACATCTTACTCCCACCTCCTTGTGAATGCTTGACAGCACTTTAGTCCATCTTCCACCATACCACCATGGCTCTCCTTCTGAAATTTCCACACTGTCAGAGCAGAAACTTTGACTAGGTCTTTGTGTATTTATAAAAACAAAAACAAACAACGAGCAAAAACAAAAACCATCCTCCCTAGGCTGGCACACAAGATACTACATGCTTTTTCTTTTTCTGTTTTTTTTCATTTTTCAAAATTTTTTATTGGGTATTTATTTCTTTTACATTTCCAATGCTATCCCAAAAGTCCCCCACACGCTCCCCTACCCACTCCCCTACCCACCCACGCCCAATTCTTGGCCCTGGCATTCCCCTGTACTGAGGCATATAAAGTTTGCACAACCAATGAGCCTCTCTTTCTACTGATGGCCTACTAGGGCATCTTCTGATTCATATGCAGCTAGAGACATGAGCTCCAGGGGGTATTAGTTAGTTCATATTGCTGTTCCACCTATAGGATTGTAGATCCCTTCAGCTCCATGGGTACATTCTCTACCTCCTCCATTTGGGACCCTGTGATCCATCCAATAGCTGACTGTGAGCATCCACTTCTGTGTTTGCCAGGCCCCGGCATAGTCTCACAAGAGACAGCTCTATCTGGGTCCTTTCAGCAAAATCTTGCTAGTGTATTCAATGGTGTCAGCGTTTGGAAGCTGATTATGGGATGGATCCCCAGATAAGGCAGTCTCTAGATGATCCATCCTTTTGTCTCAGCTCCAAACTTTGTCTCTGTAACTCCTTTCAAGGGTGTTTTATTCCCAATTCTAAGAAGAGGCAAAGTGTCCACACTTTGGTCTTCATTCTTCTTGAGTTTCATGTGTTTTGCAAATTGTATCTTATATCTTGGGTATTCTAAGTTTATGGGCTAATATCCACTTATCCGTGAGTACATATTTTGCGAGTTCTTTTGTGATTGGGTTACCTCACTCAGGATGATGGCCTCCAGGTCCATCCATTTCCCTAGGAATTTCATGAATTTATTCTTTTTAATAGCTGAGTAGTACTCCATTGTGTAAATGTACCATATTTTATGCATCCATTCCTCTGTTGAGGGGCATCTGGGTTCTTTCCAGGTTCTGGCTATTATAAATAAGGCTGCTATGAACATAGTGGAACATGTGTCCTTCTTACCAGTTGGGACATCTTCTGGATATATGCCCAGGAGAGGTATTGCGGGATCCTCAGGTACTACTATGTCCAATTTTCTGAGGAACCGCCAGACTGATTTCCAGAGTGGTTGTACAAGCTTGCAATCCCACCAACAATGGAGGAGTATTCCTCTTTCTCCACATCCTCGCCAGAATCTGCTGTCACCTGAATTTTTGATCTTAGCCATTCTGACTGGTGTGAGGTGGAATATCAGGGTTGTTTTGATTTGCATTTCTCTGATGATTAAGGATGTAGAACATTTTGTCAGGTGCTTCTCAGCCATTTGGTATTCCTCAGGTGAGAATTCTTTGTTTAGCTCTGAGCCCCATTTTTAATGGGGTTATTTGGATTGTTGGAGTCCATCTTCTTGATATATATATTGGATATTAGTCCCCTATCTTATTTGGGATAGGTAAAGATCCTTTCCCAATCTGTTGGTGGCCTTTTTGTTTTATTGACAGTGTCTTTTGTCTTGCAGAAGCTTTGCAATTTTATGAGTTCCCATTTGTCCATTCTCCAACTTACAGCACAAGCCATTGCTGTTCTTTGCAGGAATTTTCCCCCTGTACCCATATCTTTGAGGGATTACCTTACTTTCTCCTCTATAAGTTTCATTGTCTCTGGTTTTATGTGGAGTTCCTTAATCCACTTAGATTTGACCGTAGTACAAGGAGATAGGAATGGATCAATTCGCATTCTTCTACATGATAACCACCAGTTGTGCCAGCACCATTTATTGGAAATGCTGTCTTTTTTCCACTGGATGGTTTTAGCTCCCTTGTCAAAGTTCAAGTGACCATAGGTGTGTGTTTTCATTTCTGGGTTTTCAATTCTATTCCATTGGTCTACTTGTCTGTCACCATACCAGTACCATGCAGTTTTTATGACAATTGCTCTGAGGTACAGCTTTAGGTCAGGCATGGTGATTGCACCAGAGGTTCTTTTATCCTTGAGAAGAGTTTTTGCTATCCTAGGTTTTTTGTTATTCCAGATGAATTTACAGATTGCCCTTTCTAATTCATTGAAGAATTGAGTTGGAATTTTGATGGGGATTGCTTTGAATCTGTAGATTGCTTTTGGCAAGATAGCCATTTTTACTATATTGATCCTGCCAATCCATGAGCATGGGAGATCTTTCCATCTTTTGAGATCTTCTTTAATTTCTTTCTTCAAAGACTTGAAGTTCTTATCATACAGATCATTCACTTCCTTAGTTAGAGTCATGCCAAGGGATTTTATATTATTTGTGACTATTGAGAAGGGTGTTGTTTCCCTAATTTCTTTCTCAGCCTGTTTATCCTTTGTGTACAGAAAGGCCATTGACTTGTTTGAGTTAATTTTATATCCAGCTACTTCATTGAAGCTGTTAATCAGGTTAAGGAGTTCTCTGGTTGAATTTTTAGGGTCACTTATATATACTATCATATCACCTGCAAAAAGTGATATTTTGACTTATTCCTTTCCAATTTGTATCCCCTTGATCTACTTTTGTTGTCTAATTGCTCTGGCTAGGACTTTAAGTACAGTGTTGAATAGGTAGGGAGAAAGTGGACAGCCTTGTCTAGTCCCTGATTTTAGTGGGATTACTTCCAGCTTTTCACCATTTACTTTGATGTTGGCTACTGGTTTGCTGTAGATTGCTTTTATCATGTTTAGATATGGGCCTTGAATTCCTGATCTTTCCAAAACTTTTACCATGAATGGGTGTTGGATTTTGTCAAATGCTTTCTTCGAATGTAATGAGATGATCATGTGGTTTTTCTCTTTCAGTTTGTTTATATACTGGATTACGTTGATGGGTTTCCATATATTGAACCATCCCTGCATCCCTGGAATGAAACCTACCTGGTC
This sequence comes from Mus musculus, assembly GCF_000001635.26. NCBI lineage: Eukaryota > Metazoa > Chordata > Mammalia > Rodentia > Muridae > Mus > Mus musculus. Next base: position 168,398,543 of record NC_000086.7, read on the forward strand.
AGGATGGATGATCATTTTGATGTGTTCTTGAATTCCCTTAGCAAGAACTTTATTGAGGATTTTTGCATCGATATTCATAAGGGAAATTGGTCTGAAGTTCTCTATCTTTGTTGGGTCTTTTTGTGGTTTAGTTATCAGAGTAATTGTGGCTTCATAGAATGAGTTGGGTAAAGTACCTTCTGTTTCTATTTTGTGGAATAGTTTGTGAAGAACTGGTTAGATCTTCTTTGAAGGTCTGATAGAACTCTGCACTAAACCCATCTGGTCCTGAGCTTTTTTTGATTGGGAGACTATTAATGACTGTTTCTATCTCTTTAGGGTATATAGGGCTGTTTAGATCATTAACCTGATCTTGATTCAACTTTGGGACCTGGTATCTGTCTAGAAACTTCTCCATTTCATACAGGTTCTCCAGTTTTGTTGAGTATAGCCTTTTGTAGATGGATGTGATGGTGTTTTGGATTTCTTCAGGATCTGTTGTTATGTCTCCCTTTTCATTTCTGATTTTGTTAATTAGGATGCTTTCCCTGTGCCATCTAGTGAGTCTGGCTAAGGGTTTATCTATCTTGTTGATTTTCTCAAAGAACCAGCTCCTCGTTTGGTTGATTCTTTGAATAGTTTTCTTGTTTCCACTTGGCTGATTTCGCCCCTGAGTTTGATTATTTCCTGCCATCTACTGCTCTTGGGTGAATTTGCTTCCTTTTATTCTAGAGCTTTTAGGTGTGTTGTCAAGCTGCTAATGTGTGCTCTCTCTAGTTTCCTTTTGGAGTCACTCAGAGCTATGAGTTTTCCTCTTAGAAATGCTTTCATTGTGTCTCATAAGTTTGGGTATGTTGTGGCTTCATTTTCATTAAAGTCCAAAAAGTCCTTAATTTCATTCTTTATTCCTTACTTGACCAAGTTATCATTGAGAAGAGTGTTGTTCAGTTTCCACGTGAATGTTGGCTTTCTATTATTTATTTTGTTATTGAAGATCAGCCTTAGTCCATGGTGATCTGATAGCATGCATGGGAAATTTTCAATATTTTTGTATCTGTTGAAGATTGTTTAGTGACCAATTATGTGGTCAATTTTGGAGAAGGTACCATGAGGTGCTGAGAAGAAGGTATGTCCTTTTCTTTTAGGATAAAATGTTCTGTAGATATCTGTTAGATCCATTTGTTTCATAACTTCTGTTAGTTTCACTGTGTCCCTGTTTAGTATCTGTTTCCATGAACTGTCCATTGGTGAAAGTGGTGTGTTGAAGTCTCCCACTATTATTGTGTGAGGTGTAATGTGTGCTTTGAGCTTTACTAAAGTTTCTTTAGTGAATGTGGCTGCCCTTGTATTTGGAGCATAGATATTCAGAATTGAGAGTTCCTCTTGGAGAATTTTGCCTTTGATGAGTATGAAGTGCCCCTCCTTGTATTTTTTGATGACTTTGGGTTGGAATTCGATTTTATTCGATATTACAATGGCTAGTGCAGCTTGTTTCTTCAGACCATTTGTTTGCAAAATTGTTTTCCAGCCTTTCATTCTGAGGTACTGTCCATCTTTTTCCCTGAGATGGGTTCCCTATAAGTAGTAAAATTTTGGGTCCTGTTTGTGTAGCCAGTCTGTTAGTCTATGTCTTTTTATTGGGGATTTGAGTCCATTGATATTAAGAGATTTTAAGGAAAAGTAATTGTTGTTTCCTATTATTTTTGTTGTTAAAGTTGGCATTCTGTTCTTGTGGCTGTCTTTTAGGTTTGTTGAGGGAGTACCTTCTTGCTTTTTCTAGGACGTGGTTTCCATCCTTGTATTGTTTTTCTTTCTGTTATTATCCTTTGGAGGGCGATATTCGTGGAAAGATAATGTGTGAATTTGGTTCTTTTGTGGAATACTTTTGTTTCTCCATCTAAGGTAATTGAAAGTTTGGCTGGGTATAGTAGCCTGGGTTGGCATTTGTATTCTCTTAGTGTCTGTATAACATCTGTCCAGGATCTTCTGGCTTTCATAGTCTCTGGTGAAAAATCTGATGTAATTCTGATAGGCTTGCCTTTATCTGTTACTTGATCTTTTTCCCTTACTGCTTTCAATATTCTATATTTATTTAGTGCATTTGTTGTTCTGATTATTATGTGTCAGGAGGAATTTCTTTTCTGGTCCAGTCTATTTGGAGTTCTGTAGGCTTCTTGTATGTTCATGGGCATCTCTTTCTTTAGATTTGGGAAGTTTTCTTCTATAATTTTGTTGCAGATATTTGCTGGTCCTTTGAGTTGAAAATCTTCATTCTCATCTACTCCTATTTTCTGTAGGTTTGGTCTTCTCATTGTGTCCTGGATTTCCTGGATGTTTTGAGTTAGAATCTTTTTGCATTTTGCATTTTTTGATTGTTGTGCCGATGTTCTCTATGGAATATTCTGCACCTGAGGTTCTCTCTTCAATCTCTTGTATTCTGTTGCTGATGCTCGCATCTATGGTTCCAGATTTCTTTCCTAGGGTTTCTATCTCCAGCGTTGCCTCACTTTGGTTTTTCTTTATTGTGTCTACTTCCCTTTTTAGGTCTTGGATGGTTTTATTCAATTCCATCACCTGTTTGGTCGTGTTTTCCTGCAATTCTTTAAGGGATTTTTGTGCTTCTTCTTTAAGGTCTTCTACCTGTTTAGCAGTGTTCTCCTGTATTTCTTTGAGTGAGTTATTAAAGTCCTTCTTGATGTCCTCTACCATCATCATGAGATATGCTTTTAAATCCTGGTCTAGCTTTTCGGGAGTGTTGGGGTGCCTTGGACTGGGCAAGGTGGGAGTGCTGGGTTCTGATGATGGTGAGTGGTCTTGGTTTCTGTTAGTAAGATTCTTAAGTTTACCTTTTGCCATCTGGTAATCTCTGGAGTTAGTTGATTTAGTTGTCTCTGGTTAGAAATTGTTTCTCTCATGATTCTGTTAGCCTCTATCAGCAGACCTGGGAGTCTAGCTCTCTCCTCTGAGTTTCAGTGGTCAGAGCACTCTCTGCAGGCAAGCTCTTCTCTTACAGGGAAAGTGCATAGATATCTGGAGTTCAGACCTCCCTCCTGGCCAAAGATGCAGGCCCAAAACAGGACCTGTCCCAGAAGCTGTGTTGCTTTGGCCTGTCACAGAAGCTGTTAGCTTCTGTAGTCTACACTCTCACCTGTGTAGACTACTCTTGGCGTTGTCCCAGAACCAAGATGTTTTCTACTGATACTCAAGCAAAGCCCTCCCGGGCCATACATGCTTTTTTTTAAGCTGCCTTTTAAAATCTCCTCTCCTGCAGTTTCCCTTAACACAGACCAATCAGGTGACTTGGCATTTCCTAAAGGTACTCCATAATTACCTATCTCTATGTTTGTGCTCAGGCCATGCTCCATATCTGAAATACCTTCTCTCCTGTATCCATATTAAAATTCACCAGGCTATCCCCACCATTTCTATGAATCTTACTTTACCTCATGGGGTCAGAGATAATCTGAGTATTCAAGTTCTATGGAATAACAATTCCACTGAACCTACTGTATCTTTCCTATGGGCCAGGCATTTTAAAAAATGCATCATGTAGGGGCAGGAGAAATAGCACAATGGTTAACAGTACTCGCTGCTCTTGCAGAAGGCTGAAGTTCAATTCCTAGCACCCATGTCAAACAGGTCACAACTGTATGTAACTCCAGCTTCAGAGAACCCAACCCTCTTGACTAGCTTCTGAGAGCACTTGCACTTCTATGCATGCATGCATGTGTACACACACACACACACACACACACACACACACACACAAACACACACCTTCTCTCTTCTCTTTCCCATCTCCTCTGTCTCCTTACCACCATGGCATGTTTTCTGAACTTTATTTTCCCCCCTTGGGACCAGTGAACTCACCAGATTGTGGTTTCCCAATAAACCTGACTTTATATATACTCTAATCTGGTTTGATTTTAGCTTATTTTACTGGCAGAGAAATAACTTATCACCATGCACATACAAATAAGAACAAATGATTTTAAAAGTGCTTTATGAAGAGACTCCAGCTAGCCTGAGTATGGGAAGCATGGATCTGGCAGGCCTTAGTTGTTAAAAACCATTCTATTACATTCCTAAAGCTAGCCACCAAGGTTTATTACCTTACTTGGCTACTTCCTCCTTCTGAGACTGACTACCAAGGTCCAGCTATCAAAGTGTTGAAGTCTCGCAATCAAAAAGCCCCCTTTGACTTACCTAATTAATATGCACAATTAAAGTTGAATACCTCATCCTAACATGGGATTTACCTTTTAACCTCTATAAACCACCATTTGTCTATGGGACTCTATCTAGATGCAGGCCATTGTCCTATTTCCTGCTCCCATGAACAAATATCCCTTCCCTTTCTCCTTCCTTCCCTATCTCCCATATTTGTTTCTTTTTTTTTATTAGATATTTTCTTTACTTACATTTCAAATGCTATCCCAAAATCTGTCCCTGTGGGGCAAATATATCTTCTTTGTGCTGAGAACTTGGTATTTAAGATCCTAAGCTGATACTTTTACTTTTACTTTTACTTTATATGAATAAACCCATTAAAACTTCATATCATCTCTATAAAAAATTTCCCATTTGACAGAAGAGGGAAACTGAGGCAAAGTAATCTTAAGGAGCTTCTGAACTCAAATAAGTGGGGAAATACTAGATTACCTATCTAAGCCCAAACAGTCCAACTCTGAAGGTAAGCTGGGCCCCAGGACTGTCTACTAGCATGTCTGGATATAAAACTGGCCATAAGACCAATGTGACTAAGAAACGAGAATTATATTTTCTATTATGATTGGGTTTGTTTGTGTGGGTGGTAGTAGTGAGTTGGCTTGTTTTCGAGATAAGCTCAGGCTGCTCTCAAAGCCCATACAATGTTCAAACCAGTGCAGGAATTATAATCCTGAACCACCATACCCAGGTAAAAACTGGATTTTAAACCCTAGTTCACTGATTTTAATCTAACCCACTAATTAAAATTTAATCTAATTGACCACATGTGACTTGTAACTATCACACTCGGCAAATGTATTTCAATGCAATACGATTCTCTGTGTGTGTGGACAGTAACTTCTTTGACAACCAGTTATCTCCAGGACACAGGCTACATGTTGGTTCAATTAAAATAGCCAGTTTTATTTACTTTCCAACCACTTCAACAGAGGGAAAACATTATTTTGCTGAATCATCACTTTGTTGCACATGCTGAACCATAGTTATTTTTAGAAATTTGGCTTAAACATTCTACTTGAAAATGCTTTTCAAAAAAAAAATACTCATCAGTAAGGTAGGGGAATGTCTGAAGAGAACTGGGGAAAAGTAAAGAAAATGATCAAAATATACTGTATGAAATGTTTCCCCACCCCAGATAGGGTTTCTGTGTATAGCATTATCTGTCCTCATACTAGCTCTGTAGACCAGATTAGCCTCAAACTCACATAGATCTGCCTGCCTCTTCCTTCCAAGTGCTGGGATTAGTGGTGTGTACCACCATTGCCCAGCTTGAAAATCTTAAAGAATAAATACAAACATTGCTTTTTAATTTTTTTGTGTTACTAAGACAATTCACCACATTTGGAAGCACAATTTCACTTACTGATGATTACTCTTCATAGTCACAGGATTAACATCCAACAATCTTTCCAAGGTTAGAGGATTTAGCAAAGGGATAGGGAAAAAAGTCAGCTCCAGTCAAGGGAAGCACATCGACAAAGTTCTTTGCTTCATTTTATGTTACTAGAAAATTCTCTTTTTTCTTTTAACTCTAAAGAGTATACTTCCTATGGAGATCTATCCCTAGAAACCTTGGCAGATATCTGTATCAAAAAGATACATTAATTTAAATTTCTGAACTGGATTCAAAACTCAATACAAAAATGTAGAAGTGACAAAGACAGCATATGTTGTGTCTACAGCATGTTATTTAATGTATACATGAAAAAAAAATGTTTCTTTTCTTCCCACCCGGGACAGTACACAGAGAATGGTAATAGCCATAGAAATAATTTTCTCCATATGTTCAGCTACAGCTGTGACAGTTTAAAGAGCTGTTTGTTTGTTTTCTTTCTCAGGGGGCAAAATGAGCCTGGGAACAAAGCAGCATTAAAGAAAAAGCAATGAAGAATTACCAAATAATTCAACGGTCTGTAGCCTTTAAGTTAAATAATACAGGCATACAACAGGATGCCAGAAGATCTTAGTGGCCCTTGAATGTGTTTCTTATTCCTGAACAGCACTTTTTTAAAGATATAGGTGTGAGGCCTGGTTGTAATTCAGTGGTAGATTGCTTGACTAGCATTCAAAAGGCCCTGGGTTCAATACCCAGTACCAGAGAAAAATAAAACCAATAAAATAAAATGTATGTTTCAATAGTTTCTAACAAGGCTCTCTCATGCCAAGAATCTTCATAGAGCAGAAACAGCAAATAGATTTATAAGTTGTTAATTTTTTTTCCATTTTTTATTAGGTATTTAGCTCATTTACATTTACAATGCTATACCAAAAGTCCCCCATACCCACCCACCCCCACTCCCCTACCCACCCACTCCCCCTTTTTGGCCCTGGCGTTCCCCTGTACTGGGGTATATAAAGTTTGCAAGTCCAATGGGCCTCTCTTTCCAGTGATGGCCGACTAGGCCATCTTTTGATACATATGCAGCTAGAGTCAAGAGCTCCGGGGTACTGGTTAGTTCATAATGTTGTTCCACCTATACGGTTGCAGATCCCTTTAGCTCCTTGGGTACTTTCTCTAGCTCCTCCATTGGGAGCCCTGTGATCCATCCATTAGCTGACTGTGAGCATCCACTTCTGTGTTTGCTAGGCCCCGGCATAGTCTCACAAGAGACAGCTACATCTGGGTCCTTTCAATAAAATCTTGCTAGTGTATGCAATGGTGTCAGCGTTTGGATGCTGATTATGGGGTGGATCCCTGGATATGGCAGTCTCTACATGGTCCATCCTTTCATCTCAGCTCCAAAGTTTGTCTCTGTAACTCCTTCCATGGGTGTTTTGTTCCCAATTCTAAGGAGGGGCATAGTGTCCACACTTCAGTCTTCATTCTTCTCGAGTTTCATGTGTTTAGCAAATTGTATCTTATATCTTGGGTATCCTAGGTTTTGGGCTAATATCCACTTATCAGTGAGTACATATTGTGTGAGTTCCTTTGTGAATGTGTTACCTCACTCAGGATGATGCCCTCCAGGTCCATCCATTTGGCTAGGAATTTCATAAATTCATTCTTTTTAATAGCTGAGTAGTACTCCATTGTGTAGATGTACCACATTTTCTATGATAGTATATATAAGTGACCATAAAAATTCTACCAGAGAACTCCTAAACCTGATAAACAGCTTCGGTGAAGTAGCTGGATATAAAATAAACTCAAACAAGTCAATGGCCTTTCTCTATACAAAGAATAAACAGGCTGAGAAAGAAATTAGGGAAACAACACCCTTCTCAATAGTCACAAATAATATAAAATATCTTGGCGTGACTCTAACTAAGGAAGTGAAAGATCTGTATGATAAAAACTTCAAATCTCTGAAGAAAGAAATCAAAGAAGATCTCAGAAGATGGAAAGATCTCCCATGCTCATGGATTGGCAGGATCAACATTGTAAAAATGGCTATCTTGCCAAAAGCAATCTACAGATTCAATGCAATCCCCATCAAAATTCCAACTCAATTCTTCAACAAATTAGAAGGAGCAATTTGCAAATTCATCTGGAATAACAAAAAACCTAGGATAGCAAAAACTCTTCTCAAGGATAAAAGAACCTCTGGTGGAATCACCATGCCTGACCTAAAGCTTTACTACAGAGAAATTGTGATAAAAATTGCATGGTACTGGTATAGAGACAGACAAGTAGACCAATGGAATAGAATTGAAAACCCAGAAATGAACCCACACACCTATGGTCACTTGATCTTCGACAAGGGAGCTAAAACCATCCAGTGGAAGAAAGACAGCATTTTCAACAATTGGTGCTGGCACAACTGGTTGTTATCATGTAGAAGACTGCGAATTGATCCATACTTATCTCCTTGTACTAAGGTCAAATCTAAGTGGATCAAGGAACTTCACATAAAACCAGAGACACTGAAACTTATAGAGGAGAAAGTGGGGAAAAGCCTTGAATATATGGGCACAGGGGAAAAATTCCTAAACAGAACAGCAATGGCTTGTACTGTAAGATCGAGAATTGACAAATGGGACCTAATGAAACTCCAAAGTTTCTGCAAGGCAAAAGACACCGTCAGTAAGACAAAAAGACCACCAACAGATTGGGAAAGGATCTTTACCTATCCAAAATCAGATAGGGGACTAATATCCAACATATATAAAGAACTCAAGAAGGTGGACTTCAGAAAATCAAATAACCCCATTAAAAAATGGGGCTCAGAACTGAACAAAGAATTCTCACCTGAGGAATACCGAACGGCAGAGAAGCACCTGAAAAAATGTTCAACATCCTTAATCATCAGGGAAATGCAAATCAAAACAACCCTGAGATTCCACCTCACACCAGTCAGAATGGCTAAGATCAAAAATTCAGGTGACAGCAGATGCTGGCGTGGATGTGGAGAAAGAGGAACACTCCTCCATTGTTGGTGGGATTGCAGGCTTGTACAACCACTCTGGAAATCAGTCTGGCAGTTCCTCAGAAAATTGGACATAGTACTACCGGAGGATCCCGCAATACCTCTCCTGGGCATATATCCAGAAGATGCCCCAACGGGTAAGAAGGACACATGCTCCACTATGTTCATAGCAGCCTTATTTATAATAGCCAGAAGCTGGAAAGAACCCAGATGCCCCTCAACAGAGGAATGGATAAGTTGTTAATTTTAAGAGGAGAAAGAGAGAGGTCTATGTTAGAATGAGCTAGGATACATTGCTAAGTTCTGATTGGGTATTTTAATTAAGAGGATCCAAATAACAAATTGTCATTGCTAGACCTTAATGTTTTGATAGTTGGATGTTGGTGACCAGCCTCAGGAATGAATCAGGTATAACAAAGTAGGCAAATTAGGGCATAGAACTTGGTGGCTGGCTTTAGGAATATAATCTAAAAGTTTAGCAAGGGAGACAGAAAGGGAATAGACAAAACCTGCAGGTGCCATGTTTGTGATGCTCAGGCCTGCTAGAGCCCTTCACTAACCATTCAAATGATATATTTGTTTAAGGACACTGTGCTAATACTAATCAGATGGATGCAACCAACATGCCTTGTGCTTTCCTTGAGTCTTTGCATAAGAAAGACACATTTATTCCCCACCTCTATCATGCTTCCATTCATCTGGAATTAATTCATCCACAAGGTATTTGTGGAATACAGGCTTATAAACTCTAGACGATGTATATTCTTCAAGTTACAGAATTCTTACTACATGACAATTCTGGGACATACTTGGCAACCTTTACTGTCTATCTTTGTTCAAATGACTACTATAATCATTATATATAAAACCACAAATACTCTCTTTCTGGTATGTAACTGAAACAGAAAGCTTGAGGAGGGGCAGAATCCATTCCTCAAGGCACTCTGCCTCCCTTGCCTCATGCTCTTCCCCGATTTGCCCTCCTAGTTTCAAGAAAAATCATTGTTTTGGTGTTTTGTTTTTGTGATGGAAGAGATGGCATCCGAAGCTTCACACCTGCTAAGCAGGTGCATCACTGCCAAACTACACACATCAGAGACACTCTGGATCACTTTAAAGTAAGCACTAAAACAAACTCAGATTCTATGAATGTTTCATTGCTTCATTGCTACTTGCCAAAGAGACAATAGTATTTCAAATTCCAATTCTAGAGGGGCACAGGTGACCATCCTATCACTCAGTAATGACACGGAAACTAAAACCAGTAGGGCCAGCCAGAGACTCACAGCATCCACTGTCCATCGTCTGACTGACTGTGATAGAGGAGACAAGATTTCAGGTTTAAATACCGGTGCCTGAGCTCTGCTGCACAAAATCTGGGGCCAAGAGGTCAAACTTTAGAAATGGGCAACCGTGTAGGGGAGATGCAGTGTAGAGACCTTTAAGTTCAGACTAGCACTCCTGCGCAAGAGAAGGCATCAAACCCAGAAAGTATGCCTGAAACACTGGGAATTGATCACCTAGCTCACTTAAAAGCAGCTGCAATAGGTTTTTAAGGATTTGAGGCCTATATATTACTCAGCCCTCTCATAAATCAGTGAGTGCTCTAAACACTACCATGCACTAGATAGAGTAGAGAAAAGGCAGATGCCTTTGAAGAGAGATGAGCATGGGAATCTCAATCAGGCCACTTGGAAACGGTAGAATCCTTTTAAAAATCACTTTTCTTGATGGAGCTGAAAAAGGGGCTCAGAGGTAAAAACTATTTACTGTGAAATTTTGAAGACTCAAGTTTGGATCCTAGTAGCCACAAAATAAGCTAGCTGTCCCATGAATGACTATAGCCCTAGCTCTGATGGAGCAAAAACGAGAGGATCCCAGGGTTTGTAGAATTGCAGCATAGCTTAAAGGAAAAAACAAACCAAACAAGCCAAACAACTGGGACTTCCAAGTTCAGGGAGAGATCTTGCCTCAAATAAATCGGTAAAGAGTGAGAGGAGGACAGCCTACAACACCCACCTATACATGTGCACATGTGCGCATGCACACACACACCAGGAAAGCTTATTTTAAGTCAATATATTCATTTCCTTTCATCTGCCTTCCTTTTCTTCAATCCTTTCTTCTCTTACTCTCCCTTGCCTTCCTCATCTCTCACCACCTTTCGTCATTTATTTTTATAAATGACTCATTTGTGTTTAACTATATTGGTGTTTTGCCTGCGTGTATGCCTATGAAGCCTGTGTATGCAATACCCACAGAAACAAAAAGTGGGCATCAGATTCCTTGGACCTGAAGCTCCTTCAGCTCCCCCTCCTCCTCCTCCTCCCCCTCCTCCTCCCCCTCCTCCTCCTCCTCCCCCTCCTCCTCCTCCTCCTCCTCCCCCTCCTCCTCCTCCCCCTCCTCCTCCTCCCCCTCCTCCTCCTCCCCCTCCTCCTCCTCCTCCTCCTCCTCCCCCTCCTCCTCCTCCTCCTCCCCCTCCTCCTCCTCCTCCTCCTCCTCCCTTTGTAAGAAATGTTTTGTTTTTTTGGGTTTTTTTGTTTTTTGTTTTTTGTTTTTTGTTTTTCAGGAAGAGCTCTTGGTGGCCTGGAACTCACTATGTATGCTTCCGACTCACTGTAACCTTCCTCTGCTGCCCCCATACTAGAGTTAGAGGAGTCTGCCACCACACCCAGATTAAGTTTTAAAATAATCCTGGGGAGACAGACCTCATCATAATTAAGACAACTTACAGGAAGCCCACAGTCAACATCAACCTAAATGGAGAAAAAAGCATTTCTGCTAAAATTAGGAAGAAGACAAAGATGTCTATTCTTTCCATACTGTCTTAGTCAGAGTTTCTATTCCTGCACAAACATCATGACCAAGAAGCAACTTAGGGAGGAAAGGGTTTATTCGGCTTACACTTCCTCATTGCTATTCATCACCAAGGAAGTCAGGACTGGAACTCAAGCAGGTCAGGAAGCAGGAGCTGATGCAGAGGCCATGGAGGGATGTTTCTTACTGGCTTGCTTCCCCTGGCTTGCTCAGCCTTCTCTCTTATAGAACCAAGACTACCAGCCCAGAGATGGTCCCACCCACAAGGGACATTTCCCCCTTGATCACTAATTGAGAAAATGCCTTACAGTTGGATCTCATGGAGGCATTTCCTCAACTGAAGCTCCTTTCTCTGTGATTACTCAGCTGTGTCAAGTTGACACAAAACTAGCCAGCACACATACCTAGTCAAAATAGCCCTTGAACTCTTAGCTAGAGCAATAAGCAACTGAAGGAGATAAACAGTATACAAATTGGATTGAAAGAAGTAAAAGTATCTTTACTTGCAGATGATATAATACATACGTGAGAAGATAGTATACATAAACACAAAACATAGTTTACAGGTGATAAACACTTTTGGAAAAGTAGCTGGATACAAAATGAACACACAAATACTCAGTAGCTTTCTAATATAAAAATGACAAATGGACTGAGAAAGAAATCAAAGAAACAATACCTTTCACAGTAGCCTCAAAGAAGGAGGAAGAGAAAAATATAATAATATCTTGGGATAATTCTAACCAAGCAAGTGAAATATTTATATAACAAAAACTTTAAAACATTGGAAAATAAAATTGAAGAAGGCATCAGAAGATGGAAAAATCTGCCATGTTCATGGATGGGAGGATTAATATAGTGAACATGCCCATCTTACCAAAGCTATCTACAAATACAAGGCAATCCTGATCAAATTAAATTTTTCAGAGAAATTCAAAGAGAAATTTTAAAGTTTATATGGAAGCAGAGAAAGAGAGAGGGGAAGGGAGAATAGGTAAAACAATACCAGCAGTGATAGTACACATCTTTAATTTCAGCACTTGAGATACAGAGGCAGATGGATCTCTGTGAGTCTGGGGCCAGCCTGGTATACAGTGAGTTCAAGGACATCTAAGGCCACGTAGAGAAAGCCTGGCTCAAAAAGACAAAAAAAAAAAAAAAAAACAAACAAAAAAAACTGAATAATAAAAGAATAGCTGGAGGTATCGCCATCTCTGATCTCAAATTGTACTACAGAGCTACCATAATAAAAAAACAGCATGTTATTGGCATGAAAACAGACAAATTGAATAGAAAACCCAGAAACAAATCCATAAATGTCTGATACCTAATTCTTAAAACAGAAATACACAGTAGAAAAAAAGACAACATATTCAACAAATGGTGCTGGTCAAACTGGATGGCTGCACATAGGAGAATCCAAATAGATCTATAATTATCTCTCTGTACAAAACTCAACTCCAAAAGACCTCAATGTAAGGCCAAACACACTGAATCTGATAGAAGTTGGGGAATAGCTTTGATCTCATTGCCACAAGAGAAGACTTTCTGAACAGAATAGATCTTAGTACAGGCACTAAGATCAACAATTAATAAATGGGACCTCATGAAACTGAAATTCTTCTTTAAGGCAAAGGCCACTGTCAATCAGAGAAAACAGCAGCCTACAGAATGGCTACATATCAAATAGAGGACTAATATTAAAAATATATTAAGAACTCAAGAAACTAGATATCAAATCCCCAAATAACTCAATTGAAAATGGAGGATATAACTAAAGAGAATTCTCCATAGATGAAACAAAAATGGCTAATTAACACTTAAGAAATGCTCTACACTTGAGAATAGGACCCATGCCCAGCAGTAGACTGTCAACACAAAATTAACTCAAAAGTATTTTTGTCTACTCTTTGTCTCATATTGCTTTGCTTGGGCATTTTCCATCTTCTTGGGTTTTTTAAATTTGTTTTTGGTTTTATTTTGGCTTGTGTATTATGATTTATGACTTTGTGTTTCTATGGGGTTTTGTGTGTATTTGTGTGTGCCTGTGTATGAGTGTATGTAGTTCTTCTTTTTTTTCCCTGTTTTTTTTTTTTTTCATAAAGAAATTAAGGGCATTGTGAAGTTGGATGTTGGTTGGGTGGAGATAATCTGGAAAGAAGTGGAGGAGGAAAAACTATGATCAGAATATATCATACGAAAAAATTTTTGTTAATTGAAACATTTTTAACTTTAGTTAAACAGTTAACTTAAGGGTGAGTGCATGAGTATGTGTGGGTGTATGTATGGTTGCATGATGTAAGTGTAAACATATACATGCCACAGTGCATATGGAGGTCAGAGGACAACTTTGGAGGTGGTGTTCTATCCTTCTACCTTTATTTGAGTTCAGATTATTGAATTAAAGTCTTTAAGCTTGTGCAAAAAGCTTTTTTTACTCAGTAAGCCATTTTGCCACCCCTTTTGTTTAGATATTTATTTTATTACTATATGTGTGCATACAAACACACACACACACACACACACATACACACACACACACACAAAGTATTTTTTGGCACAGTGTCTCATGTACACCAAGGTGGCATCAAAAGTACTACGTAGGTTGACCCTGAAGGCTGGACTTTTAGTACTCACACACACATACACACACACACTGGATGCTCCTGGCAGGGTTCATGACCATGCCCAGTTTAATTGTACCTTCTTGGTGTCTATACTGGGAATAGTCAGCATTGTTCTCAGAATTAAAAGAAATAAATTTATAAAACTGTAACTCTCTATCCCATTCTGTGGAGAAGAACTGTCAATCTATACATTCTGGTTCATATTTGCTATTGTCTGTAAAAAGCTACCACTGAGCCGGGCAGTGGTGGCGCACACCTTTAATCCCAGCACTTCGGAGGCAGAGGCAGGTGGATTTCTGAGTTCGAGGCCAGCCTGGTCTACAAAGTGAGTTCCAGGACAGCCAGGGCTACACAGAGAAACCCTGTCTCGGAAAACAAAACAAAACAAAACAAAACAAAACAAACAAACCAACAACAAAAAAAGCTACCACTGCATTCCCCACCATAATCTTATTTATTCTTCTATAAATATCAAAGGCAGCCATTAGTTCTCATGTCCTACAATTGTGGTCAGACAGCAAAGTGCTTCTGCATATTTTTAAAAATTGAAAGTATTGATGGGGTTTCTAAAAGTTGTCTGTTTTAAGAAAAAGGTCACCCACAGGCAAATCTCCAAATCTTGTTTTGTCACCATGTACAAGTAGGATATTTTTTTCTCCCCAGGATGAGAGAAGTTCAGTAGCTTTTGAGACCAGCAGACTCATCTGTCAGAGGCATTTTTGTCCAGGGAGAGATTTGAGCCTCTATGTTTCTTTTATGTGTTTATTATTCCAAAAAAACTATTTGCTAGCTAACTTATGAAAGCAGGAGTCTGCTAAAACTGTCTGTTCATTGTGTTGATCACTTAGATAGAAGCCAGGGAGCTAAATATATTTCCTGTAAATGATCTCATTTTGATCACTAAGGAGGATAAAAGCATCAGTTGCTATTTTGAAGGGTCACTTCCCAAAGCTGAGCTACATATAAAGCAGAGAGGCTAACCCAACATCACTAAAACTTTCAAAGTAAAGGCCAAAAGAAATATAAAAATATTTAAAATTTTTATTATGTTTATGTGTATGGGTATCTTGACTGCATAAATGCCTGTGTACCACATCCATACCTAATAATCACAAAAGGCTAAAGAGGGTGTCAGATTCCCTTTAACCTGAGCCATCCGACAACCCCAGAAATAATGTTTCTTAAAATTACAACCCATAGGTCAAATTAGAGCTACCATCTGTTTTCATAAAGTTTTATTGACACAAAGTTGTATTTATTGTATCACATACTGTCTATGGTTGCTTTTGCAGTACAATAGCAAAATCAACTAGTTGAAATACAGACTGCATGTTCGACCTTATTGATCATTTATCTCTGCACAGAAAGTACTTGCTGACCTCTGGACTAGACTAACAAAGAGCCCAAAATAAGCTGTCAGGACTCTTACGCATAATAGACAATCTCTCTGTTGGGGACTCTGGTAACAAAGTAATAAGACCAATTATATACAAAGTTTTCCAGAAAACCTAAGAGCCAATTAATTTTATTAAATAAGCACTACTCAGATACCAAAACAAAAATGTGGGAAAACTCTGCTAATTAAGGTCGAAGATCACCTTGACCAAATAACCTCTGGGCTAGGTGAAATATGGGAGATTCCCTTCATTATCAGGGCTTCTCCCTCTCTGACCTTGTCTGGGGAATTTTAAGCCCCCACAGATGCCTCTACCTGAGGCATGTCAAATAGCCTTAGTTAGATTACAGGTTCAATTTCTTTTCTCCTGATAAAACCTGCTCAGCTAGCACCTGAGATTCCTGAAATGCTTCCCCATGCTAATGAGGCATTTCAGATACCCTAGGCCCCCAGCCAATGACCTTTGCCCATCTTGAATATTACTACCCTCAATCCCCCAATAATTTATAAGCCTTCAATCACCCTAAGTAAAGTTGATCTGCCTCCTGATAGCTAGTTCCAGTTTGGTTATTTGCATACATACTCATAGAGCTTCCAACCCCTACATTTGACATTTCTGCTTCTATTGCCTTTGTGGACCAAACTGGCCAATGATCCATGAGAGAAGGGAGACCAACTCAAAGATATACGAAAATAAAACTAGAATACAGTACCATGTATGGACACATACAGGGAAGTCCTTGTTGAAACATCACAAGATGAAGTAGGAAAATATGCTGGCTGTGATGGAACATGACTGTAATCCCAGTACTGGGATGGCGTAGTAATCTTTCAATTACTACAAGTTTAGTTAGGCTTCCTGGTCTACCCAGTGAGGTCAAGGCTAGCAAACCAGGATTACATAGAATGACATTGTCAGTAAAGAAATCCATCAATCAGTGAAGTTATAATGCTGTGATTTGGTGGTATAGGTCTGTATGTTATACTACTTAGGAAGTAGAAATGTAAAGGTCAGGTATTCCAGGGCAGCATGGTCTAGGTAGCTGTTCCATACTAGCCTTTACTTCTTGAGATCTTGCCTCAAAAATTAAATAAAATAAAATAATTAATTTAATTAAACATGGCAATTTATAAAAGGACTATGTGTCATAACCAAGCACAATTATTGTAGTAATGAAGTACTTAATAGCAAAAGATAATATTAGATATAAAATAAAGACTGTCAAAAACATCAGAATAAAGCAGTCAGGAAATCTCTTCCCCCCAAAATTATAAAAACTAGACAAAATTGCCAATAATAGTCATTTTAAGACTCGCAAAACAAAGTAGGGATAGACAACTTTAGATATACTTACTCATGAAGAACTAGTAAACCTGAGTGAAATAGTGATGTTGGGGGCCTTATTGAAACACAGACACACAGAGAGACACACAGAAACACACACAGACACACAGACACACACAGACACACACAGACACACACACACACACACACAGAGAGAGAGAGAGAGAGAGAGAGAGAGAGAGAGAGAGAGAGAGATGGAGAGAGAGAGAGAGTCCTATCCACCCACCTGGCTTATCAGGAAAGTGGTACTGTTTCTTAGTCTAGTGAGCTAACAGTGTAAAATCAAATTTGCCGCTAGATGGAGCTATATTGATTAGGAGCAGAGGCAAAAGGCCTCTGTGAGACTTGTGCTGCCAGTAAAAATAACAGATTCCACAGGAAGCAAAAGGGGACTATCCTCAGCTCTGTATTGCACTTGGATTTGTATACCAGCTGGAAAGCCAGAAAAGTAACGGGAAGAATTTGGAATTGGAGATCCGGGGTAGTGGGGGCCCTAAAGAGACTGCTTGCAAATGAGAAGATAACCTATGAGAAATAATTCAATACTGACAACTGCTCCAAAGTGGAGGGTGAGCCTATGCTCACACCCTAATCTGTCAGCAGAGGGTAAAAGCCTTCTGAAAGAGCAGAGAGCAGAGGTTAATTAAGTCGAAGGAACTCAAGTTTACGACAAAACAAGAAGATAAACAAAAATGAAACAGCAGTTATCCCAGTTCACAACCTGGGGACTGAAGCAAGAGTAGAACTAATTCTATATGGATGGAGAGCAGGTCAACAAACAAAACCAAAAGAAAAAAATCATCACATACAACCTTTATGGAGAATTGCTCAGAGTCCATAGTTTGTACAATATTTTACAATGGACAAAATGTTTGTATCCCCCCACCAAATCCATATGTTCAAATCCAAACTGCCAATATATTCGTATTTGAAGGTAGATTGGGGCCTTCAGCAGATAATTATAACTTGGGGGTAATGGTCTCATGAATAGAACAAAGCCCTTATAAAACAGGCTTCAGAAAGTTCTTTCATGAAGTTACTCTCCCCTCTCCTCCCTCTCCTCCCTCTCCCTCTTCCTCTCCTTTCCCTCCTTCCCCCCATAAAGACTGGAAAGTCATTAGTCTGTAGCCCTCACCAGTACCCACTTGTACTAGAACACCCATCCAGCAGAAAACCCAAAATGAAAATATTCACCTTTCAAAGTCCATTTTAACAAGAAAATAGCAGGACAGTGTAATTCTTAATCAACACAACAAAGGGGGTTTTAAGATCACCAAATTAGTGGCCCTGAACAGATCTAATACCTGGATTCAGCAGCTTTCAAGACAGTTATTATCAAGGTGTTTTAAAATTCAAAGGGAGAGTTGGAGAGAAGGGTTCAGTGGTCAAGAGCCTTCTTTGCACAGAGCTCCCTTTCAATTTCCGGTACCCATATAGTTCCAGGGAATCCAACACCCTCTTCTGGCCTCCTCAGGCACCAGACATGCTGGTGTTGCTCAGACATACATGCAAGCAAAACACTCACAAATGGAAAATAAAATAACCAATCAATAAATAAAAATGAAGGGAAGGTAGGTTTCTCTGAGACTTTTTAACTATAATGACTATCAGTGATTGGGCACTATGAATATAATAACAGAAATGGTATTAAAAATGAGCAGATGAAAATGATGTTGAAAAGTGCAAAAGCTAAAACTCACTGGTTGTCAACCTGTGCATTGTGATCCCTTTGGCAAACCTCTATCTCCAAAAAATATTTACACTGTGACCCATAACAGGAGCAAAATTACAGCTATGAAGTCGAAACAAAATCTCATTTTATAGTCAGGTCACCACAACATGAAGAACTATATTAAAGGGCTGAAGCATTAGGAAGGCTGAGAATGACTGGTAGCAGAATTGGTACAGGACATAAGTCTGCAAACTTGAACTAGATAACTGAATTATACAATCTGAACAAATGGAAAAAAAAATACCAGAAACTGGGATACCTAAGGCAGACCAAAAGTAAATAAATGCATTTCCAGGCTGTTCTGTCAAAGTCCTACCCTCTCGTTGGTCAAGAATCATGAGGCTACCTACTTTGTAAGAAGGGCCAAAAAAGGAACATATTTGTCAAAGGAAATGGAATTGTCACACATTGACTTAATGTATCAGTTTAGAGCATTGATTTAGACTCATACCCTGGGGATGCACATATTACTGCCTACATAAAATTGAGCTTTGTCTGGTGCCAAAAGAGAATCAGAAATGTTACCCTGGATTCAACCAAGTAAGCCTACTATAGAAAGTAATACAAAGGCATAACCTTGTTATTTGAAGAGTGATTTCTGTTATCACCAAAATAATATTTATTTTCTACAAGACAATGATACTATTGTCTCATTAAAAAGGAAACCCAGCCAGGCCTGGACATCTGCCAGCACTTGGGAAACAGAGATGGGTGGATCTCTGTGAATTTAAGGCCAGTCTGATCTGTGCAATGGGTTCGAGGTTATCTAGGGCTATATAGTGAGACTGTGTCTCAAAAATATAATTAATTAATTGAATGAGAAAATAAAATGTAAATGTAAGGTGGACGGTCAACATGTCCAAGTCCTAACATAAAAATGAGAAAAGCGATCCAAAGATAAGTAATGGCTTTGTCCTTGGATTGTCTCTGTTGATCCTGAAGGATGGCTGATGAATATTGGCCTCCCATGGGATGCTGAGGTCCAGGCTGATGCACAATCAATTCTGGTTTGCTTCCTGAGAATGGTGAAAGACATGAAACTCGATATTTTTTAGAGTTAATTGTGTAAACCCACTTGACTCCATGGAGGCAGGACAAGATAGAATGACAACTTAAAACCCACGTCAGGCTCTTGTCTACTTATGGCTAAGCTCCTAATAATATTCCTTGCCCTTCAAGCCAACTTGGATCAAGAGCAAATGGGCAGTTGCAATGAAAGTGATAGTGATCCTCCCAGTAAGGTGTCACTTAATGAAGTTTACCTTCACCAGGGAAGGCTCTTGACATAGACACTGGTCCTGGAAAGATGGATCAGTGTGTAGAGTGTTTCCCATGTCAGCATGGGAACCTCAGTTCTGATCCTTCAGCATCCATATAATATTTGAGTGTAGTAACACATACCTGTAACCCCAACAACTGGAGAGGTCAAGACAAGTAGATCTCTGGAACTCACTACCCAGCCAGTATATGTAAATTGATAAGCTCTGCATTCACTGAGACCCCTCCTCAAAAAAATTAAGGTGATACCTAGTGGCTCCTGCCTTTAATTCCAAAACTTAGGCGATGGATCTCTGTGAGTTCAAGGCCAGCCTGTTCTACAGAGCATGCTACAGAACAACCAGGAATACACAGAGAGACCTTGTCTTGAAAAACAAACATATAAGTAAGGTATAGAGTAATAGAGGAAGATGCCTAGGATCAACCTATGCCTTTACACTCACATACATGGGTGAGTGCACTTATACACATACATATCCAGAGAGAGAGAGAGAGAGAGAGAGAGAGAGAGAGAGAGAGCACAAAAAAGTAAAAGTGGAAATGCTTTCACTAGATGGGAAGATGGGAAACACTTGCATTGTCTGTTGAAAGCAAAGGATGCAAAAGGTGGGGGTCTTTCATAGTAAATTGGAAATCCTTTCACAATATCCTGAAATTTTACACAATATTCTCAAAATCAGACATGGACTGTGTTAAAATGCAGTAGCACAGACTTTAAAATAATAGTCACTAAAGAAGAGAGGGAGAGGAGAGGAGAAAAAGGAGGAGATAGAGCCATTTTATAGCTAAAGAGTAAGGTTAGGGTTGTAGGGGTAAATTTTGATTATACGTTACATTTGTAATAACTCAGTGACTTTACTTTTTTAATTAAATGCCTTGACTTCAAACAAGAAAGGATGGAATTTAAAAGACAGAATTTGAGAGAACTAGATTTGTTATTTTGGCTTAAATTGAGAAAGAGAAAACAGGGCTAGAAAGAGGTGAAAATGGGATTCCTTGTACTTCATTAGTATTGCACAGCTGCAATGGCTATTTTGATCATCTGGCTCAAGAACTTTGCATTGTATGCAAATTCAAGCTGCTTTAATTCACTTTGAAACCAAAATTTTACTCAATTTTATCTTCACTAAAGATATATTAGCATACATATTGAACTGAAAATACTATCATTTAGGAAAGTTCAACAGCATAATCTGAGTGGTAGTTATAATCTATGTTTGATACGGACACATAAACACATGTGGCTTCATCTTTCCAGCATTTCACATTTAATAGAAAGATGTAGAAAGTGTTCAGTAGTCATTGCTGGTGGCCAGTTTCTTCTGCCATGCTTTCTTCCAATGTTTTACAAAAAAAAAAAAAAAAAAAAAAAAAAAAAAAAAAAAAAATCCTTTCAGTTACCTGTGATCTATATCATACAGTTATTAAACTAGTTACCTTTCTAGTTGATGTGAGAACATACATAACAATTTCAATTTGAGTTAGAAAGGGTTTATCTGGCTCATTGTGTGAGGAAAGATATACTCTGCTATGATAGGAAAGTCATGACCAGAAAGCCATGAGTGGAAACAGAGTGCTCTTTTTATTTACTCAAGAATCCAACCAGGAAGGTTCTTCTCTCCTGGATAGACTGCCTCTGGAAATACACACCTAGACATATGTGTCCTATGTGATTTCAAGTCCAGCCAAGTTGATAGTGAAGATTAACGTATCATAGTTATTCAGCAGTGCTGTGGCTTGAATGTGAAAGATCTTCCATAAGCTGCGGTGTTTGAAAACTAGGTCCCCAGCTGGATAATGATGGTATTTTCGAAGTCTATGAAAGTTTTAGGAGGAGGAGTGTTACCAGAGGAAACGAGCCCCTGGGATCAGCTCTCAGCTTCCTAATTGCAGATATAGTATGAGCAGCTAGTCATCCCTTTCTCTCCATGATAGATTGGATGACAAACTTCCTTCCTTCAGGTTTTATTTTATTGTTATTGTTTTTGTTGTTTGTTTGTTTGTTTGTTGGAGGTGGGTCACAAATTTTGTTGCAGAACCAAGAAAAGTCACTCTTAAAATCCACCAATTGTGTGAGGACTCCATTTAAAACAGGTCCAGAATCCTCATACTTCCTAAAACCCACAGGCAGCTCAAATGTCTCAGCCTCAGTTTTCAGTCTTCTGGCTTCTTGTCTTCTAGGTCTTCTATCTCATGGTGAATGAAAAGACAATAAGAAGCCATTGCTATTGAAATTCTAATTTCATCATAAGAGAGTGATTCCTGTTCCTAATGACAATAGCCACAAAGGAGATTTTCAAATGAGAATTATGTAACAAATATCACTGAAACATGATTGTTAATCGCTGAATAACAATCTTCCCAAGCCATGGGACAGTGTTCTTCTTTTCTGCTTTTCTTCTTTTTAGTCATATTTGATGGGACAGTGTTCTTATGATGGAGTTGGCCACATGATGCTTTAGTGAGTAGGTGGCTGTCTGAGATTCAGGACAGATATTCTCAATGTTAACAAAATATGTTGTTATATTGACCCATTGACTTACAGACTTTAGAACTGTGAGAAATGCATGCCATTTAAGCCACACAGTCTATGATCTTTTATTATACTGGTCCAAGATGAATAAAATAGCAACTTAATGTCTGTCAAATTATCATATCTTTCATATAGAATTACTTATAATTGGATGAAAACACAAAAGAGGAACAAAGAACTCACCTCCTGATAGACCCAAAAGAAACTACAGAAAATTGTTTAGAAGCCTGGACCTCTGAATCACTAATACAGTATTTTTTTCAAAGACATTTGAATAATTTGTTAATACCCAATACTTTTGTATTGCTGTGGGGCTGTGATAATAGCAGAAAATGACTGAAAGAAGTATAATGGGATAGTGATAGTGAATAATAAAATTATTGAAAAAATGAATTACTGATTATTTGAAATTGTTCTCTATGCTGTTGGCACAAAATAACCTGGTAGCTGACCACAGAAACTATTACACACTGATAGCCAAAGTAACTGAACATGTACTTTTATTCTGAACTTTTATAAATATGAAAGTATTTTTGGATAACTCAGTGGCTACATCATTATCATACTCTACTATCTTTCATTTAAATCATAACCCTTATCTCTCATGAGAAGATGGGGAGAAAGAAGCCAATGAAATGACAGTGAAAGAGAAAAGCAAATAAATAAGATTCGAACCTGGTGGTGCAAAGTGTCAGCTAGGAAGAAAGTCAACATCACTCTTAAGTCACGGCAAGAGAAAATTAGATTAGGATGGATGCCAGAGTTTGGGTTACAATAAACTCTTCTGCCATTTTATGCTAAAATAACAAATTACACTGCAATACCCCCCCCTTGCTACAGCCACCAGCCATGACAGGAAAAGAACCAAACACATTCTAAGTCACCCAGGCATGAAAGATTAGGATGCCATGGAGAGCAGGTAGCATATTGCCATTACCTGCTAACATTGTACAAAAATGCCCTAAAAAACTTACAGGTGTGACTTCCTACCCTCCTCAATACCTTTTCAAATTTGATCTGATGGAAAAGCCATTTTGTGTTTTTTAGAAAGCTATGGTGTAGTCATAATGCCCAGCTTTAAGGAAGTTGATGTTATTATTCACTGCAACATGATTTATGAATGAGGCTTTAAATTCCAGCCTGGATACCCTTAGCAGTCTTTCCATGTCAAAGGCAACTCTGTCTTCCCATTTCCTAAGGCCCAAAGCTTTGGATCGCCAAGTCACTTCTACATGTTTTTGCACAGTCTCACATTAACTTTTCTTTTAGTTAATACATCTTTAGTTGACAAATAATTATGTATATTCATGGGATGCTGTTAGGTGAGTATGGTGGTATACACCTTTAATCCCAGCCCTCAGAAGGCAGAAACAGGTAGGTCTCTGGGAAAGTTCCAGACTAGCCTGGTCCACATAGTGAGATGTTGCTTCTAAACAAACAAACATGAAGGAAGGAAGGAAAGAAGGAAGGAAGGAAGGAAGGAAGGGAGGGAGGGAGGGAGGGAGGAAAAAAAGAAAGAAAGAAAGAAAGAAAGAAAGAAAGAAAGAAAGAAAGAAAGAAAGAAAGAAAGATACAGCAAGTTATTGAGCTCATCCATTACCTACCTTACCTACCTTACCTGCCATTTCTTAAAAGCTAGCATGGGTACTGATGGAGAAGTCCTTAGGTTCCTCCCAGTTGACAATGATGATATCTATAGTTACTATTGCTGTAATGAAACGCAGTAATCAAAAGCAACATTGAGAGGAAGGAGTTCATTTAGCTTACATATCCAGAGTCACTGTCCATTGAGGAAAGGCAAGACAGAAAGTCAAACAGTAGGAACCTGGAGGCAGGCTCTGATGCAGAGGCCATGGAGGAGTGATGGTTATTACTTTCCTTACAGTTTCAAAGGCTTAGTCTATGAACATCATGGCAAGGAGCATGATAGCAGGCAGTCAGGCAGAGAGTAAGCAAGCCTGGGCCTGGTGTGTCCTTTTATAACCTCAAAGTCCTCCAGCAGTGACACACCTCCTCCAACAAGGCCATGCCACCTAATCCTTTCTACATAGTACATTACCTGGGAGTCAAACATTCAAATATATGAGTCTATGAGGACAATTCTTATTCAAACCACCACATGGTCCAAGAACTGCACTTGGGTGGCAGGACTTTAAACTGTATTTCAAAGTGAAGATGTTTTGAGAGGAGGAGGGGAAGCTAGAAATGAGGAAGGGATAAATATACATAATTATTATTTGTCAACTAAAGAAAAGGGCATTGTATGATGCATATGTATCACGTGAGAGGAAAACACAAGGGGCAGGTGAAATGAACACAGTAACCAGTCCACATGTCCCCCCCCCTCTAGCCCCACCCTCCAGAGTCTGTTTTCAAGCCAATAGAAAAGCTACACCACACCGATCAATATAAATGCCAAAGTCATTACAGTAGCAAAGACTGCAGTTTACTTTTTTGCTCATTCTCCCCAACTACCACATGTACACTACTACCTCACAGAGAACAATACCTTCTCCCCTCTGGTTAGAACTTTGGATTGCTCCCGCTTGTAGCTTTTTTCCTGATAACATTTTTTTGTTTGTTTGTTTGTTTGTTTGTTTGTCTAAAATGCTATAATGCTATCAGCTTGACAGGATTTGGAATCATGTATGAGACACATTTTGTTCATGTCTGTGATGGCATTTCCAGATAGGAAATGAAGAGGAAAGACCCCCCCCTTCCCAAATGTTAGTGGCCCCATCCCATTAGCAGGAGTCTAGACTGAATAAAAGGAGAAAGTGAACTGGGCAGCATCATTCATCTTTCTCACTACTATTCATCCACAGACACAATGTGATCAGCCACCTTCTATTTCCATTCCTATGCCTTTCCCATCAGGATGGGTTGCTGTCTGTAGAACAGTATGCCAAAATAAACGCTTCCTACCTTAAGTTTCTTTTCACCAGGTATGATGGTTTGTGCTTAGCCCAGGGAGTGGCACTATTAGGAGACGTGGCCTTGTTGGAGTAGGTGTGTCACTGTGATCCTAGTCCTAGCTGCCTGGAAGCCAGTCTTCTCCTAGCTGCCTTCAGATGAAGAGGTAGAACTCTCAGCTCCTCCTGAAGCATGCCTGCCTGGATGCTGCCATGCTCCTACTTTGATGATAATGGACTGAACCTTTTAACATGAAAGTCAGCCCCAATTAAATGTTCTCCTTATAAGAGTTGCCTTGGTCATAGTGTCTGTTCACAGCAATGGACACCCTAACTAAGACACCAGGTATGTGGTCACTGAGACAAGTAACTCATACAAATGCTCAGTGCCAGTTAGCTATCTGCACTAAGGGCATCCTTCACTTTTCTTGGGAGCAGGAAGAAGCTGGTCCCATTGTTTCTGGGATAAAGAATTACACGGAAAATGCATGTCAGCACTCAGCCATCTTTCTACATTTATTCATTCTAGAAACCCAGAGAATGGATGGTGTTGCTCACATTCGGACTTTTCATCTCAACTAAACCAATACGGAAACTCGCTCAAAGTCCCGCCCAGAAGTATGTCTTCTATGTGATTCTAGGTCACATTAAGTTGGCGGTCAATATTAATTATCACAAAGATCCACTTCAAGTGCTGCAGTCCTCAAGAAGCTTCCCTAAATCTTACCTCCACCACTTCCAATTCCCTTTGGCATTTCTGTCAAATACTGCATGGTATATTGACTTATTATGGTAATCTGTCTTCTAACCTTACAAAGCAGGTATCATAACTATGGGGCTGTTTGTAACCTTTATTCCTTGTTGCATAACCATTATGAAAAATTAATCTATATTATGTTAATGAAAGAAAGAGTCTTTGATCATGCTAGCTCCTCTGACACCCACTTAAACCTTTTACAAGAATCATTAATGTGAACTTTGTCTCTTATTGATTTCCTTGCAGTTTGGGCCAAGAATTATTCATTCATATGCAGAAGTGAAGAATGACATGTTTAGGCCACACACTCAGTATCCGGCTTCAATAATCACTAATTTACAGTTTTGTTTAGGTATATTCACATCTCCTTGGAGATTTTTTTTGAAGTGAGTTACAAGATTCAAGTCAATTACTTATAAATTTATCCACACTAAATCTAAGCAAAAAGGACCATTATCACTCCTAACAAGTTTGAACAACTCCATAATAACATAAACCCCAACCCAAGTCACCGGCTGATCTGACTTCTATAACTATTTCTAGCCAATTTTAGCAATTTACAAACTAAGGCTAAGGACATGGACCAGTTTGTAATGTTGTTGCCTTAGAATTACAATAACCCGAGTTCAATTGCCAGAACCCACAGAAACACAAAAAACAAACAGCAGCAGCAGCAACAACAACTCAATAGACACAGCATGAATGGTTTTAATCTAGTGCTGTAGGGGCAGAGACATGCAAACCTACAGAGGTTGCTAGGAGCCAGCCTCCAGATCTTACTACCCAGCCAGTCTAGCCTACTTGGCAAGTTCCAGGTAAGTGAGAGACTTTGTATCAAAAGGCATGATGAATGGTTCCTAAGGATTAATATCTCAGGTTGACCTAGACATTAACAAACACATGCATGTACTCTAGAAGACTTATATGCACCTACACACACACACAGAGGGAGGGAGGAGGGAGGGACAAAAATTTAACATAAATAGAATCATTCAATATATATATTTGTGTGTGTGCTTAGCTTCTCTAGCTCAGCATAATGTTTTTTTGCAATTAACCTATGCTTCTGGCCAGAAGGGAGAAGTAGAAAAATTAAACAGTAATTATCCAGGTTTTCCAGGAAAGCAGGGTATGCTGGTTTGAATCAGAATGGCTCTTGTGTGGTTCATGTGTTTGAATACTTGGTTCCAATTTGGTGGAACTGTTTGGAAAGGATTAGGACGTGTGGCTTCGTTGGAGGAGGTATGTCACTGGAGGCAAGCAATGAAGTTTTAAAAGCTCACACTATTTCCACTTAGCTCTCTTCCTGTCTCCTACTTGAAGATCAAGATGTAAGCTCTCAGCACACTTTATTAGAGCCATGCCTGCCTGCCTGTTGCCATACTCCCTGCCATGCTAATCATGGATTCTGTGTATCTAAATAACAGAAATTCATGTTTCAGAGTTTTGGAGTCTTGGGAATTCTAAGATAAAGATAAGGATCCCACTTCCTGGCTCAGCCTGTGCTCTCACCTGATAAATAGCACAAGGCAGGTCTCTGAGATTCCTTTTCTAAGGGCTCTAGTCCCACACACAGGCACCCAACCTCAAGCCCACATCACCGGTACAAACCTCACCTTCTCATGCCAGTGGTGAATGGGTTTTCAATGCCTGGAGTTTGGAGGGATACAAACATTCAGAGCATGGAAGCTTGATACCTTTGTAAATACTGGAGTTTGGCCTACAGGCAAAAACAACAGGGAACCCCAAGGAGGAAGCTACTAATGGGGTCATGTTTGAATTCCCTTCTTTAAAATACTTCACTATGCCTCTCAGATTGAGTAAAGCTAATTGGATTTCCTGAAACTACAACAGCCTGAAGAGCTTAAGGGTGTCTGTGCAATTACACAGGGGAAATCACTCAGAACTCATAGCTGGAAGCCTGAAATGGAGATGCCTCATGCAATACATCAGTATCGGTATAGGATAGTTCTTTTAAAGCAAAGAATCCTTGAGCTCGCCTGTATTCATCAAAATCCAAAAGTGCAACCTGATTAGAGAGGATTAAAAGTACAGTACAAAAGATTTGATGTGTGTGTGTGTGAGGGGGGGGGGGACCAGAAACTGCTAAAATGACTCCTCTCAGAGGTATAAGCACTAACCCAGCCGCCGGAGGAAAACAACTTCTATGAGGTGGGGCTCTGCCTATTACATGGTTGACAGGTTTCTAGAACAAGGCACATAGGCCCTGGGTAGGCAGCTAATGGAAGACTAAAGGCAGGGGGCTCCCTGGGTCTTAATCCAATGTAAAGTGAATATGCACACTGCAAGTCAGGCTTCCTACCCCTCTCAGTGAGGCTACCATCTCAGCAGAGCAGGCCTGCTTCGTCTCCTTCCGCAGAAAATGGAGGGAGCTTTTGGCTGACTTTTAGAAGTTTGTTAAATTTGGATGAACCCAAGGCCTATTCTCATTTCCTTTCCTACCTTTTAAATTTTTAAGTCTATCTGTGTTTTGCTTACATGTATATATGCAAACCATGCATGTGTATCTTGTGCCTGAGGAAGTCATAACAGGGTCACTGCCATGTTGGTGCTAGGAAGAAAACCTAGGTCAGGTCATCTGCAAGAGCATCCAGTTCCACAAATGCTGAGCCAAAGTCTCCACCTCCTATTGCTCTCATGTCATTCTGCCTGTTAAACATGGGCTCCTACTCTGCAGAACAGGGACTACATCTGTTATTCACTCTACCAACTGTCTGCGTGAACGCTCTGTCTAGAACTCAGCACAACAGCCCCATGTTAACATGAAGCTTGCTTACTTTAGACATTCTCAAGTGGAGGCAGTTTTGCCCCACCCAGGCACTGCACGTGCCAAGCAAGTGCTCTACCACTGAGCTACACCCAGGAAATACAGCAGAACAATACAGTGATATGCCGCCCTGTGGCAATGGAAATGAACCTATTAACAAATAAAAATAACCCTCTTCTCTCTGTCTCTGTGTTTCTCTGTTTCTTTCTCTGTTTCTCTCTCTGTCTCTGTCTGTCTCTCTGTCTGTCTGTCTGTCTGTCTGTCTGTCTCAAAAGAAAGCAAGCCCCAAGCTCACCTCATCAAGCCCTTGGTTATTTTTTAGATACTCTTGCTGTGTAGCTCAGGTTCAATCCTGCTTCTCAAATGCATCTTTGTTTTCTTTAACTGTGAAAAATCCCTAGCCACCATCTCAAAACTTGGTAACAAAGCAAAATTAAATCCACTGCCATTCACTAGGTTTTTATATATGGATTCTCAAGTCTTGCTGTTCAGCCCGTCTTCCCACAACACACGAAAGCAAAGGCTCTCATGGCTATCAGACATCAAGGTCTTGATAGAACTAAGATGAGAAAGGATAATGCATACCTTTAACCCAGCACTTGGTAGGTAGTTGCAGGAAGATCTGAGTTTGAAGCCAGCCTGGTCTCAACACATCAAGTTCCAGAACAGCTAGGACTATAAAGAGAGAGCATCTCTCAAAACTTTAAATAAATTTACATTTAAAATCATTAAAAAGGAATACTGCTCTTTCACCCAATGAAGACTGTGGCACAATTGCTCTGGTACTCAATCTATACACAAATGCTAGTAATAACTGCATTGGTAAAACAAGCCTAGAGATAAAGAGATGGCTCAGAGTTTAAGAGTAATTGTTGTTCTTGCAAATGACTCAGGTTCAGTTCCCAGCACCCACATGGTGGATTGCAATCATCCGTAAGTCCGGTGGGATCTGAATCCCTCTTGTGAACTCCACATGAATACATGTGGTCTACAACAAACATGCAAGCAAAACACAAATAAACATAAAATAAAATCAATACATTTTAATTACAGAAAGACCATTCTACTCTGAGTCAGGAAAGGATCTATTTAGATAAACTTTGAAACACAATCTTGAAAAGGAATACAAGATAAGAAACTAGAAAAAAAGAGAGGGTCTAGAGGAAAATGATTTATCATTTGTGACTAGCTAAACAATGCTGAACAAATTTTTATTTTTGTCTTTTTTTAAAGATTTACTTTTATTTGTATTTGTCTGTGGTATGCCTACATGAATATATGTGCACACCTCTCTCTCTTTTCTCTCTCTTCCTCCTTCTCTCTCTTCCTCCCTTTCTCTCCTCCTCTCTCTCATCTCTTCTCTCTTTCTCTCTCTTCCTCATATGTGTGTGTGTGTGTGTGTGTGTGTGTGTGTGTGTGTGTGTGTGTGTATCTGTGCATGTCAAACCTGAAGAGGATATCTGAGTCTCTGAAACTGCATTTACAGGCACTCTAGAATTGTTTGATGTGGGTTCTAGGAACAGAACCCATGTCCTCTGCAATACCAGTAAGCACTCCTAACTGCTACTCTCTTCACCCTTTGAACCAATCTTTCTAGGCCCCTCCCCACATACACGTTCTATTTATACTTAAACATTTGTACAAGTTACCTACATGCTCAGCTCTTCCTCCATCAATTCTCAGGAAAAGATCAAGAATAACTATTATAGAACTTGTTCACTGATTTCCTCACTCATTCATTCATTTGCAAAACACTTGGGTCCTAGGAACTGGTTTTTGAGAGGACAAGACAAAGTTGCTGCCCTCACAAAAGCTTTAACATCAGTAGCTAACATTTGATCAAATATATACTGAATGCCAGCACTAGGCTAGGTAATCCTTTTACATATATTATTCCATTTATTCCTCATAGCAGCCCTATAAGGAGATAAACGTACTTTCATTTTCCAGATGAAAACCCTAGGGCTTAGCAAACTCGAGTCACTTAACCAAAGGAAGTGATAAACAAGGTTTTAATCCAGAGAGAGTAACAATAGTACCTGAGCTGCTGTTACTGCATATTCAGTGCAAGATGCTAACTGTCCATGGTTACTGTGCTGGCTCGATGTGCAGATTGGACAGAAACAAACATAAACACTGCTTTATTTCTTTCCAATGCAAAAGAATTCTTTCTTGCTGGGCCCTCTCTACGCACAGCGTCTGGGTCTGGGAAGACAAATGTCCTTGCCTTATTCTTGGTCCTCATTAATCATTTATTCTTCTGTCATCCCTGGATAGTGAACAGCAAGGAGGAAATTGCCTTTCCAGCCCCCGCACAGCTGGTCAGAAGGGAATCCTGGTGGGTGCTAAGCTCTCCCAAAAGAGGGGATCTGGGAGAAGCCTCCCATGCTCCTTCCTTTGGCTCCCTCATTTTCTCAAAGTGCTGCATGCACATCACACCTGTTATGAGCAATTCAAGGTTTGGCATTGGCTTCCTGTCATAGTGCAAACAGGGCTCTCTGGCCCAGGTGAAGACTTGGGAAGCTGAGGGAAGATTTTTGTCAAAGGGGAAGCAGGGAAAATGTTGGATTGGATTCTCTGAGCAATGGCCTTTGGAGACACCCCAAGAGGCAGCTGCCCAATTGGCAAGGCCTGTGTCAGGCAGCTGTGAACCCAGGAACAGGGAGCGGCGTGCATACGGCAGAGTAGGGCTGTGCCATCTGTCGCACACTCTTGCCAACCTCTTCACTTGAGGCAAGTTGGGAGTGGGAGGCTTCAGGAAGGTAGTGACAGCTCACCAAGGCAGCCACATGCCACAGCTTCCCACTGATGGTCTCTTCCTCCAAACATTCAGACTCTTTGGCCAGTGGCAGTTGCCAATAGCTACCATATAGTAACTAGGAACAGAGTTTGGAATTAGAAACTCCAGGTTCTGAGTCTCTGTGCAAGTTTTGGTGACCACAGTAAAGAACTTGACCTGTATCTGAGAAAGAGTTTCCTGTTTTGGAAAATGGAAGACATGATGGCTCATGCATGTAAACTCAGCATTCAGGAGACCAAAGTAGGAAGACTGTGAGAAGTTCTAGGCCAATCTGGGCTACCTACTGAGTTCCAAGAAAATCAGATGTGTACTATTGAAATTACTATCCATAAATATAACAGGAAGGAAAGAAGGAAGGTGGGAAGGAAGGAAGGAAGGAAGGAAGGAAGGAAGGAAGGAAGGAAGGAAGGAAGGAAGGAAGGAAGGAAGGAAAATGAAGAATCAAAAAAGTCCAAGACAGGTGATGTGGCTCCGTTGGAGTGCTTACCTAACATGCAAAAGGTTTTATGTTTGATTCCCAACACTGTACATACTGGGACTATGTTGGTACACATTTATCTATATCACAGCAAATGGGAGCTGGAGGCACAAGCATCAGTAAATCAATATCATCCATAGCTATGTAACAAGTATCAGGTGACCTAGGCTACATCAAGCCTTATCTCCAAGAACAAAAATACACAAATAAAGAAGAAAAGCAAAGAGAATTGTTAAATAATGACTATTCACAGTTGTTATGAAGATTAAATTCCATTGCATTTGTAAATTAAGACTAGGTCTTTTAAAAACTGCAATGAGCCATAAGGAAAGTAAAGCCCTTTTCTTGTTAACTTGAGTCTCTAGCTGCAGCATGACCTCCTTTGGTTGGCAGTAGGGTTTCTCCCATAGTTTCAGAAGTAAAATTAGCACTGGAGTTTCCATCACAACTTAATGTGCATTCCTGAGTCCTCGGGGATGTTAAGTTGGGCAGATTCTGATTCAGGGGCTCTTGTAAATGAGCTCTCACTGGTGTGGATCTTGCTGGTCTGGGGACTGTGTAAACATGTTAGGAAACCAGCTATGACATAGTGAGCAAGCCATTTCACATTTCTAAGTTTCTGTTTTCTCTAAAGCAAGTTTTTTTCAATTGACCTAAATCATTTCACATCCTCTTTGTGCTTCCATGTTGTGATAGATTATCTGACAAATATAATGGCTGCCAATCCCTCCATTCCAATGTCCTTGTGCAAAGTAAAGCTATAGTTTCTCCAGCAGAGAGAGGACAGCCCTCTGAGTTGTCCTATGGCTTGTTTCAATCAGGAGGCTGTGGCAGACATCCAGCTGTATGGCTTCCAGGTTCAGTACTTAGGAAACCTGGCAGCTTTTCCGTAATCTTTTCCCTTCTTGGGATTCAGCTACCCTAGTCTACATAAAGGAATAAAGAGTGAGTGATCCAGTCAGGCCACAGCTCTGCCAGATGTGTAATCATAGCTATCATAGATGCTGCAAATCAAAGGAGCACCTAGCTTCATGTAGCGATACACAAGAATTCAGATAGGATCCCGTGAAATAGATGAGCCATCCTGCTGAGTCCAATCCACAGATTTATGAGAAGAAATAAATCACTTTTTTTTTAAGTTATGGTGTTTGGGGGTAGTTTTTAACAAAGTAAATGGATAGCTGGTATGCATACAATGAGGGAGTGGACATGATCGATTTATATAAGGATGAAAGATTACAATGAAAATTATTATGTCAAATAATGCTAATATAAAATATAAAAAGTAATATAAAATAGTAAAGCCAGAATATGTAGAGGACCCATTAAGAAATGTATCTACAGGATGGAGACAAGAGAGATAAGCCAGCAGATAATAGCAATGACTGCTTTTCCAGAGGACCCTGCTTTGATTCCTAGCACTGACTTGGAAGTTCACAATCATCTCTAATTCCAGTCTAAATGGTACCAATGCTCTCTTCTGGTCTCTGCAGGCATTGCACCCATGTGGTGTATATATAAACCCTACATGTAGGCAAATCACCCATACACAAAGAATAAAATAAAATAAAATAAAATAAAATAAAATAAATAATTTTAAAAAATATATCTATCAACTGAAGAGCTGACTTTTCTATCTATAGAAATCTTTATTGAAGAACTTCCCTTTTTACTCAGTTCAACTTGATAAAAGTTCATTTAAGATTAATGGGAATGTTTATAAGATGGGGGCACAATGCCAAGAAACTTGGAGTATATTTTAGAATATTAGTTTGCTACTAAGAAAGCAGAAAGACAATACAAATGCATTCATTTATACTAGTGCACTAAATATATATTTGAGCCTCAAAATATTTTAGCATCAACAATGAAATTCTCTAGACACCTAGCAGGAGAACAGCCAGGTTTGTTTGTGTTATTAGAGGATATTTCAGTATAGCAGGTACAACTTCAATATACATTTGTGGAGTGATATAAAGAAGCATGCATTGGCTGAGTAATGGTGTTCTTATTTTCTATGCAAAAAAAATGAAACAGCCCAATTGGCATATATATTCTAAAATGTCTAATGATGCAGAGAGACTTTTAAAATCCTTATTTACTGTGGCACATGTTAATTGTGGGAATGGAAAGATACTGTGTTATATGCAACAAAAAAGTAGAATTTCAGAAACAATACAGGTAACATTTGTGTAGTATCAAAGCAAAACATACAGAGTGGAAAGATAAACATACACATCATTGAATTAGAAGATAAATGTAAAGGACTTGATATAGGCAGTGATAATCTTTAGCCATCTCACATACATCTCAACTTTAAAGTTCTTCATTTGGAAAAAAAATATGTACTTACTGATTGTTCTTGGTAATATAAAATCTTAGAATTAATCATTTCCATCAATATCTCAATAAAACGTCACAATGGATAAGAATGAGTTATAAAATATAAACAAAGTTAGACTTGTTTTATGGCATTTTCTTGAAGCATGTTGTAAAAAGGAAACTATGTAGTTACAAACCATGTTTAAACTATACTTTCTCAAAGGGTACCCTCAGTAGAGAAAATCAGAATTTTCAGGTTTCTCTAGTTTCTCATAGTTAAATCTTCCTTCAAACATCCTTTCATTCATTCATATAACAACAAAGCTACAACACCTTCAATTTGGAATAAAAGAATATTCCTAGAGAAAAGCAGACAATAAACAAATATATGCCTAAGGACACTGGTGGTGTTTGAGTCTTTTGAGAACAATAGAGCCTTCCTAGGCTTATCCACAAACGCCAGAGGATCAACAGTCTCTAAAGCCATGCCAATCTGGTGGTTTCCAGAATTTTGTCTCCTGATGAAGAATAAGGAACATGGACAAAACATAAGCAAGTAAAAATAGATTTTAGTAAGGAAAAAGGTGAGAAGCACTTGTACAGGGAAACTTCTCAAAGAGCCCTTTTAGGAATTTATGATGGAAACTAGATAGAGACTGAGGTCATCTTTATTGAGATTATTTGTTCTTCAAGCATATTCTATGGCAAAGCAGTGAAGGACCTAAACACAGTCTCCACATGCCCCTGAGCCAAGCACGGGAACCAATCACAATTTGTTTCTCCCATTGTAGGAGTGGTCATAGTGTAGTCAACTCTGTAGGCCATTTCTCTTAACTTATTTTACTCGTGCTGAAGGTTAATTTTGTGCTCATTAGTAATTTTTGTTCTCTGGATATGGAGCTGGCCTACAATTTACCAAGGATCCTTGCCCTAACTTCTAGAAGGAATAAACTCCTGTCTCACTAGGTGATTAGAAGGCTGAAGAGACACAGCTGCCTCAGAAGGGTAGTAATCACACCAGATATCAGTGTGATCAAGAAAATCCCCTCCTAGAAAAAGACATTGCAGCAGATACTGAGTGAGGGAACATTCCAGGGGAAGGTTACTAAGATGCAATTACCAGATAAATCAAAGTTACCCAATAAAGGAAAAAGTGGAGCATGAAATATAGTTAAGTGAAAAATTAGAGCTGAGCTTATAGCTCAGTTGGCAGATTGTTTGCCTAGCACACAGGAAGCCCTGAGTTCAATTCCAAAAACCACATAAGTGAGGAATGATGACCCATGACTGTAATCTCAGCACCTGAAAGGTGAAGACAAGATTGGAAGTTTCAATCGTCTATAGATTACTACATGGGGAGTTTGAGGCCAGGCTGGGCCCCAGAAGGTTCTTAAACTTTAAATTTATTTAACATGGTGATACCTGGGATGGTTTTGTGTATATGAATGTGTGTGCATATTCCTTGCACTGGGGGTTTGAACTCCAAAGTGGGGAAGGGAAGATAGTATTCCACAACAAATATATTAAAACAAAGACTTTCTAATCCACTAATTTCTGCCCCCTACGAGGATTGTGTTCAGTCCCATCAGCAATTATCTACAACATAAGGTATCACTCTGTAGCTGGGAATGGGTTAGGGTCAAAGGAGTGACTTGAGTTGCTATCAAATTACCTAGGGAAAGACTTCACGCCATATAGGTTTAGTCTGTCAAAGTACCACATTTGTCTGGGCTTTAAAACATGAGAAAAACATCTGTCTATATGGATCTCAATGTCTTCTCCAAAATGCCATTATATTTCCTAGTTATTTCCCACAAAAATATACTGTTTTTATTTTAGATTTTACTTGTGTGTGTGTGTATGTGTGTGTGTATGCGAGTGTGCGCACACACACGTGTGTGTACCCACACATGAGCAGCAACAAAATGGGTACTGGGAACCAAACACTAGTACTCTACTCCTCAGAATACAGACCAAGAATAGAGTCATGCAAAGGAAATTCTGAGTGCAGTGATAAAACTCCAAGAAAATAAGACAAAACTTTTATGATCTCAGTTCCTTCAAAAACACAAAAATTGTTCTTAGAATGTGCTTCTGTGCCCGTGCTGGGTGTAGTGAATTGGAGTAATTTTATTTTAGATTACTCATTACAACTGGACATTATCATTTGTTTAAATGTCTCTATGAGCAAAAACCATATTTTTGTCACAGCTTGAACTCATAAGTCTTTACTTGGATGACCTTTCTTCACTCTCAGGATAGAAATGTCTGATGCTCTAAAACAGTTGGCTGTGCCCTGAGACCTTAGTACGAACCATTCTGGGATTCTGAAAAGTTCCAAACACCTTTAAAGCAATAAGTACTCTACAAATGTAGCAAGTACTCTTAACAACTGAGCCATCTTTCCAGCATCTAAATTTATATATTATACCACCAGAAACTTCCTCAATCACTACTATGGTAGT
Source organism: Mus musculus (assembly GCF_000001635.26). Classification (NCBI taxonomy): domain Eukaryota; kingdom Metazoa; phylum Chordata; class Mammalia; order Rodentia; family Muridae; genus Mus; species Mus musculus. The sequence goes on from NC_000086.7 coordinate 168,435,369, forward strand.
TTGTATAAGAATGGCCTCCAAGGGATAATATATTTAAATGCTTAGTCAGCAGAGAGTAGCATCATTTGAAAAAATTAGAAGTATTAGGAGGTGTGGCCTGGATGGAGTAGGTGTGGCTTTATTGGAGGAAGCATGTCACTGTGGGTGGGCTTTGAGGATTTTAAAGACAAGCCCAGACTCACTCTCTGTGCATGGGGAACCGGATGTTGCTCTCAGCTACTTCTCCAACACCCTACGGCCATGTTCTCTGCCAAAAATGATAGTAGACTGAGTCTATTCAAGTATAAGAAACCCCCTTATTTCTTTTATAAGAGTTGCTGTAGTCATGGTGTGTCTTCACAGCAGTAAAACGGTAACTAAGATAACTACCTGAAAAGTCTTCGGAAAACTGTGGTACTTATCATGGAAAACTGATGAGTAGTAGTGGCAGGTGGGTTTGAGGTATCAATTACCATTGGTACAGCTTCTTAGTTTGTGTGGGAAAAGCTGAGAAACTAATAAATAGCGTTACTTTGGGGTATGCACAGCCCTGCAGAATTAAGGTATAATCTAACATGGGTATCTCCCAAAGCTGCCTTGCTTTTGAAAGGATTTTCCCATGAAATAATAACCACTTCTGAAAATACAGATGGGATAATAGATATCATTAATGAGCCTTAATAAGATTTTTCTTTATTTGGTTATGCCTTCAGCGCAAACCTTGGAAATAATAGCTTTTATGTGCATTTAATTTAATAAGGTCTATATGCACATTTAACTTAATATGGTCTATTGAATAGAAAGAACCTATTAGCCAATGCTTCTAAGCCTATTTTTATGGCGTCAGGCAAGAGGGATCACATGGTTCTTTGAGAAACTGAAGTGGTACTGAAGTGATGAGCTCTTTCCACCAGAAAAAGAAAAAATGCTTAAGCAGATAAGAATTTGTATTAAGGGGGCTAAAGGGATGACCCAAAGGTGAAGAGCACTGATTGCTTCTGCAGAGGACCCAGGGTTCTATACCCAGCACTCACCTGGCACCTCATAACCATCTTTAAGTCCAATTTCAAGGGTTCCAATGCCCTCTTCAGGCCTCTGTGGGCATGGTATGCACATCACTTTCAGAAATACATGTAGGCAAAACACCCACACTCATGAAAAAAAACTAATAGGAAAAAAATTTTTCCTTTAAAGAATTTGCATTTCATTTGGTCCTAGTTAGCATTAAATAGCTGTGAAGAAACTCCATGACTGTGGCAACTTGCATAAAAGAAAACATGAAATTGGAGCTGGCTCACAATTTCAAAGGTTGAGATGGGGGAGCATGATAGCATGCAGGTAGACATGGTGCTGGGCAGTAGTTGAGAGTTCTACATCTGGATCTGCAGGCAGCAGGAATACAGAGAATCTGGGCTTAGAATAAGCTTTTTAAAACCTCAAAGGCCACCAACAGTGTCATACTTTCTCAAAGAAGTCATACTTCCTAATCCTTTCAAATAGTGCCATTCCCTGGTGACAAAGCCTATGGGATGTACATTCTTATTCAAACCACCACTTGTATCAAGGATTTCATGTATACCTTCAATCTACTGTTGAACTCCCTGATTTAGAGAATGCAAAGAATATGACAATAGCAACATCTCCAGTCTTTATATACAAGCAGGACATGTTAGTACAATGGCTTTTTCTGAAAACATTTAAAATATATATTGTGGTAGAGGCTGAAGATAACGTTCAATGACTAAGAGCACTTACTGCTATTGAAGAGGACCAGAGTTAGGTTCCCAACAGCCACACAACAGTTTACAACTGCCTGTAATTCCAGATTCAGGAGATCTGATGCCCTCTTCTGGCTCCCAGGACACCAGGCGCACATATGGTGCAAATACATACATGCAAGCAAATATACATGCATGCAAGCAAAATACACAGAATAAAATAAAGATAAATGAAGACATTATAAAAGTAAGTGTATTGTGGATATACATATATATATATATAACAAAATAGGTCTTAGCCATTTTTATAGTGAGAAGTTCAGTACTGTTAAGTATATTCACATTGTTGTGCAACTAATTTCAATAACACTTTCATTAATCAAAATTGAAACACTACATTGAAATGAAAATTACAGTAAGTAATTTCCTACTTCCCTTTCCACAGCTCCTGACAAACACTATTTTCCTTCTATTGAACTAACTACATTAAATACCTCATATAAGTAGAATTGTACAGCAGTTGGCTTCTTGTGATTGGCCTCTTTCACTTAACTTAATGCCCACAAGATTGATACATTGTGTGTGTGTTTTGTCATGTTTCATTATCTATCTGTTGATGGACACTTAGATTGCTTTCACCTTTTGGCTGCTTTTGAATAATGCTACTAAGAATATTCATGTCTAAGTATCATTTGAGACTCCTTTATCCATGATCTCTTTCGAGTTTCAGCTACTTAACAATTCTGAGTTATGTCCCTAGTCAAAGAGCCTCACAAAAATTTGAAATTGGTGTCTCACAGTCAAGCCATGTATACAAAAGACACCCTTGATCTTTATTCTATACTTAACTTCTCAATTATACAGATTTTACTTTCTCCTTTAGTCAGTACAGCATTTTTTGAATTTTTACAAGTATGAATTAAATTTATAATAAAAGCCAATAAAGATTTTTTAATGTCTATTATAACTAAACTTCAAAGGGTATCTCAGCTATCTCTTAAAACCACCAATCAAAAGCAATTTCCAATACGAATATTGTTGAATGAATATTTTCTAGTAAGGAACTGATAAGAGAATTATCTGAAGAACAGTATTCCTATGCAGTGTGAATCTGAAAATGAGGATAGAAAAGTTCCTCCTTCCTTTTCACACTAGAGTCTAGTGTAATGCTGACCAATGAAAGTGAGTGTAACTAAGAAGCCTTCAAAACAGCAGAAATAGCTATAACTTCCATTGTTTCATGCAATGGAACTATTGTTGTTACTCTCTAACTCTGCCTAATTCATAATTATACATTACTATAAAAGACATACACATTGTCAATGCACAAATAGAGATCTTACATCCATGGAAATGATAAATAGTTTATTCTGGAGCCAAATATGAGTAAAAATGGCTGAGAACATATATTCAGGTTTCCCAAAATACTTTGTCCCACCATGGAAGTAGTTACGTGAGGTTTGATTAGTTACAGGATGCAGAACTTCATGAATCAAATTATTTATAAAAATACATTGGTGATGGCAATGGCTAGTTGGCTCACAGCAAAACAGAAACAGCTCTGCTATAAGTTTTGGATAATATCTGATGGCAGTTTTAAGTCTTCGGTGGATGAAAGCTATTGATCTATTAAGGTAACATTGTAAGATTTTGATAGCAGATGGTAGAGCAGACACAGATGTGGGCAATAGATGGCTTTTAAAGAGAGTAAAATTAGGTAAGACAATTTGGTTATGGTCTACAACATTATAACCCTCCACAATGTTGAAATTCAATCACTTGGACTTAGAGATTCTTTAACACAGATGTATCCCTTCCCTCTCTCCCTCTCTTCCTCTCTTCATCCTTTTGGGAACTTCAGATATAGCAGATATTTATAAGTGTATGCATATGCACACAGACATATACATGGTACTTTTGATACTATCTGAGGATTTGAGCATTAAATATTTAAGTGATATTTAAGTAATTGTTTACTGAATATAAACAAGTAGATCTGTGGTAATTTTAAAGGTGAAATTAATCAACATGATGTATAAACTATTCATTCAAGATGTCTGTGACATTGTAAAGGATAAACAATTACTCAGCTTAGAATAACTCTTTATGGGTGGAACATAACAGTTAGCATGTTACTGTCATGGCATGTATGTCACTACTGTTAGTAGTTTGCTTAGCATCTGGTCCCTGGATTGTATTCTGTATCAGCACTTCTCAATTTCATCTTGTCCCCCTCCCATTATGAAGTACATGAGGTCTTGGGTTGTAGAAAACACACTAAATTTAGATTTTCTTATTGTCAGAAAAAATGGAATGCACTTTAAATTTTTTATTGTGTATGCATGTACATGCTGTGTGTATGTGTCAAGGTATTTGGCAGCAAAGGTACCAGTTCTTCAGGTGTCAGTTCTCCTTCCACCCTGTTGAGGTAGGGATTCTCTTGTTGTGAATGCTAGCCATGTACTCCAGGCTATATGACCCCTAAATCTGCTTCCCCTCTCTCTGCAAGAATGCGATGGTTATCTAACCACAGTCGCATATGATTTCAACCCCAGCACTTCAGAAATAGAGACAAATGATGTTGAGGCCAACCTAGTCTACATACCAAGTTCCAGGCCAGCTGTGGCTACATAGTGAGACCCTATCTCAAACAAACAAACAACAACAAAAAGAATGCTGGGATGATAGATGTATGCCACTACAGCTAGATTTTACTGATGTCTTTACATACATTCCAGGGATTGAACTTAATATGTTAAGCTTAAATGGCAAGTGCTTTTACCCACTGGGCCATTTTGCCGACCATGCTTTTTTTGATACCTTGCTTGCTTGCTTGCTTGCTTGCTTGCTTGCATGTAGTGCTGAAGATTAAACACAGGGCAAGTGCTCTACCACTGTGTTACACCTCCAATCCAAAAGGCAGAATTTTAATTATTTCTGTTTTGGGTTACCTCAAAATGGTACTAACAATAGTTACTTAATGATAGCTGAGTCTCAGCCTTAAACAAGATATATACGCTATCCCCTCACAGAAGAGTGAGTTGGAAAGAATGTGAAAGCCAGATTCTAGGAGGAAAGCTGACAAAATGTCATGTTCTGGCAAGACAGGGCCATTGTAATTATGAATTCACAGTTGCTAGGGTTACCTGCAGTGGGCATGCACAAGAATGCCCAGATAACCATCAGTCATGGATGGTGAAGGACCTTGGGGGAGGGGAGCCCTACCACTTCCTGCTGAACTACTGGGTACTAGAAAAGGAAGAGTTTTCAGTTGTGTACTCTCTAATGAGTCCATTGGAAACTTCTAAACCCATGATCACACAAACAACCTTGGTTGAATTCAATAGGTCACAAAACAAAACAAAAATACACGAATGTGGAAAAGAGATGGGGGTGAGAGAAGATTGATAGGGGTAGTAAGGAAATAAGAGTAATTAGGATGCATTATATACATATGTGAATGGTCAAAGAACAAATTTAATTAATAAAAATAATACTTAAGTCACAGTATATCTAACAACCCAGTAGTTCAAAATTTTTCATTGAAAAAATAAATCTTCAAAACATCAAAGGTTCATCTCTATTGGTTAAAGTGAAAGTCAAGGTTTTTCGTGTCGGCGGTAGCTGTTGTGGAGTCACATTACTCAGAACTCGTTCAGAAGACACTCCTCTGGATCGTTTCCTTGTCCATTGTTTTACAGCACTGTCTATTCATGCATGCTGCAAGGTGGTGTTTTCTAAAAAACCTAGAATTTCTCATAGTTTCCTTTTGGTTATTCTCAAGCACCAAGGGCATTCATAAAATATTTATACTTATCTTTTCTTGTAGATTCTTTACATGTTTTTAGAATAGGGACCAAGTCTACCATATATTTCTCACTTGCACTAAAGCTTAGAAAATGGTCTGCACGTCAGAGACATCTGTTAATTTGAGACAATCTCTGTTAAAAAAGAAAGATGATCATTAGCATCATGTCATTTTTGAAAGGAAGAGGGTCTGAAGAAATGTCTCAGAGATTAAGAATGCTTACTTCTTTTGCTTAAAACCTGGCTTTCATTTCCAGCACCTATATCAGGATCACAAATAGCGGTAAATTCAGTTCTGGCTGATCCGATACCCTCTTTTGACTTCTATGGTGTTCATAAACTCATGTAGGTACACATAAATATATACATGGACACATAGATACAAACACCCCTCCCCACACACACAAAGAGTAAATAAATAAATGAATGAATCTTTAAGGGAAAAACAGAAGGTGGATAGATGAGCTCCCCTGACATTATGGCATAAACTTGATCCATCTCTCCTCTCACACAAGGACCAGCTCAGTTGACAAATTCTTTTCTGGAGACAGGATCGACATTAACTTATTTAATCAACTTCTAAGGCTTAGATTTCTAACCCTGAGCCAGTCTCTCTTAATCTGTACTTTCAGCACAGACTGCCGATTTTCACAGCTGCCATCTACCAGGTGCTGTTAACATGGATGTTTCTGAGGCTGTTCACACTCTAAATTTCCCCAAAGCTAAATTTCTCACTTAGCCCTGAAAATATCAGCTCTGTATTGGTCTCTGTATTGGACCCAGGCTCTCTATTGGTCCTGGGTCAAGAGAATAGTGATCTTTTCAATGAACAATAATGGATAAATGAAGAAAGACCGGCAAAGTCTTTCATTTGTGTCATACAAGTTGCAAAACAGTTCTGTAGCATTTTCCAGGTGTGGCAGTATGAATAATAATGGCCCCCATAGGCATATATATGATTAGTCATCAGGGAGTGACACTACTTGAAAAGGATTAGGAGGTGTGGCCTTGTTAAAGCAGATTTGGCCTGTTGGAGAAAGTGTGTCACTGAGTGCTAGGGTTTCTCTCTCCCCTCTCTCCTCTTCTCTCCTCCTCTCTCCTCCTCTCTCCTCTCTCCTCTCTCCTCCTCTCTCTCCCTCTCTCCTCCTCTCTCCTTCTCTCTCCTCTCTCTCTCTCTCTCTCTCTCTCTCTCTCTCTCTCTCCCTCCCTCCCTACTGCTTGTGAATTCAGATGTAGAACCATCAACTACTTCTCTAGCACCATGCCTGCCTGCATGCTGCTGAGCTTCCCAACAAGAGAATAATGGACTAAACCTCTAAACTGTAAACCAGCCTCAATTAAATGCTTTATTTTATAAGAGTACTAATGGCTACAGTGTCTCTTCACAGCAATAGAGCACTGACTAAGATGCCAGGTAAGACCAAATCCCACTATCTCTCCCTTCCTACATCCTCTCTCTCTTTGATCAAATGTCTGTCTCTGGTGCCTCATCTCCATTCCTCTATTTGCTTGGAATCAATTATCACACAGTAAGATGTTCCTAGATGTACCTTCATCTGGAAGTCTGTCCACAATTTCACTTTGTACTCTTGTATTCTTTGTTGTTGTTATTGTTTTACAGATTCATTTAGAGTGCATGAGAGGAAGAAAAGTGATAGAAAGAAATAGATACAGAGATGGAGATAGAGACAGAGACAGGGAGTGAAGAAGAATAAAGCAAGTAGGTTCTTGCTGGGCTGAACTGTGGAGGGATGAGGTCAGTTTCTAGAGCGTCAGTTCTCTCCATCCACTAGGACCGCTCTCTCTTGCGCTTATGTCTTGTGCTGAGGATGAGCTTCCAGCACTCTCCTGTCTCCAATTTCTATCTTGCTATGATTACAAATATGGAGATACCACATCACACCTTTTTATGTGGGTTCCAAGTCTCGAAATGAGGTCATCAGTAGTATACTGCAAATGTATTTACCTACTGAAGTATTTCACAGGAGTGTTTTGGGTTAGTTTGATTTTGTTTCATTTTTTGTGTGGTAGGATTTCATATGTTCCATACTTGTCTTGAAATCTGCTATATAGCTGAGGCAGCACTGGATTCTTCATCTTTCTGCATCCACTTACAAGTTTCTGTGACCTTGAATAACCTCTAGTTTCAACTTACATACCACCCTTTTTCTCCTCTGTGCCTTTCTCATGAGATAAGTTACTGAAATATGTTCCCTGGAGACTTTTTATGTTTATTTATTTATCACATACCTATGTACTTATTTGGTGTAAGCCAAGGAAATCGCTTAAAAGAATACTTACTGCTAGGATCTTGAATGGTGGTACACCCCTTTAATCCCAGCTCTTGGGAGGCAGAGGCAGGTAGATCTCTATGAGTTAAAGTCCAGCCAGGTCTACATAGCTTATTCCAAGACAGCCAGGGCTACAATGTTATAATTTGTCTCAAAAAAGGACACAGGTTTGTTACTAATACCTGTGCAATAACAATAACTCACACCTATCTATATCTCCAGTTCCAGGGTTTCCAATGCCCCCCCTCTTTTGGCCTCTGCTTGTATTTCATTCACACACACACATGAAGGCAAAACATTCATTCACATCTAAATAAATAAATAAATAAATAAGTAAATAAATAAATAAAATATATATTTACTTTATTTTATGTATAGAAGTGTTTTGCCTGCACGTATATGTATGTAAGGCATGTAAATGACTAGTAACTGTGAATATCAAAAGAGAGTGTCAGATCCCCTGGAACTAGAATTGTAAATGTTTGTGAGCTACTATATGGGTTCTGTGCTCCTCTGCAAGAGCAACAAGTCAAGCTTTCTTTACTATAGCTCTGTTCTTCTCTTCCTTATCCTTTAACTTCTAAGACATGTGTTGCCTCCACAATGAAGTCTTTCCTCCATACCCTGGACAACCATGTGTGCATCTCCTCTCAAATGAAAACATGCTGAATGAATGAAGAAAGTGCTTAAATGATGTCATTTAAGCCAGCTTTTCCCAAACATTTCAGGTCTTAGAAAACAGACCAAAGTGTAGTCAACTTTAGTAAGTGTTGTCACAACATTCTTGACAGAGTTTTGTTTTGTTATGCTTCATATTGTCACCTTGACAGGATCTTCAATCACCCAGGGATAAATATATGGGTATTTCTCTGAGGAATAATCTAGATTGGTGACATTGGGGTGACACCATTTCATGGGGTGAGATAATAAAGTAAAGAAAAGGGAGCAGAGCCAAGCACCAGTGTTCCTTTCTCTGCTTCCTGACTATGGATACAATGTGCGCAGTCACCTCAAGCTCCTGCTGGTGCTCCTCCATGCTGGAATACTGTGAGCCTTTCTTGCTTTAATTTGCATTAGTCTCTTATCAAATATCTTGTCACAGTAGCAGGAAAAGTAAACAGTGTTATATTTGATGGTTACTCCAGTAGATTTACATAAGAAAAAACATGCTATGTAGGTTTTTTATTTGTTTGTCTGTTTTTGTTTTGTTTTTTATCTTTCTTTTTTTTAATTATGTATTTTCTTCAATTACATTTTTAATGCTATCCCAAAAGTCCCCCATACCCTCCCCCCCACTCCCCTACCCACCCACTCCCACTTCTTGGCCCTGGCATTCCCCTGTTGAGACACCATCTCATTGTGTAGCCAGGATGATCTGAAACTTAACTATATAAACCAGGTTGACCTAGAATTCACCGTGTAGTCCACAAAGATCTACCTGCTTCTGTATCCCTGGTGCTGAGAATATAGATGTGAGTGAGCTAACACATCCAACTAGAGACCATTTGGACCATCCAGAAAATGTATGTTTAACATTATGAGAAACTGCTAGCCCCAAAAGTGGCTGCACTACTTACCCAGCAAATTATACTGGCACTCTATGAAAGTTCCAATATAACCAGTACCCCCAGAATTCCCTGAGACTAAACCACCAGTCAAAGAGTACACATGGTGGGACTCATGTCTCTAGCTGCATATGTAGCAGAGGATGGCCTAGTTGGTCATCATTGGGAAGAGAGTCCCCTTGGTCTTGCAAACTTTATATGACCCAGTACAGGGGAATGCTGAGGCCAGGAAGCGTGAGTGAGTAGGTTGGGGAGCAGGGAGAGGGGTAAGGGGATGGGAGGGTTTTCAGAGGGGAACCTGGAGAGGGGGATAACATTTAAAATATAAATAAAGAAAATATCTAATTTAAAAAGTTAAACATTAAAAAAAGAAAGTTCCAATCCTTGACAGCACTCAACAACAGTATATTTTTAATTTAGCCTTCCAAATAGGTATGGTGTATTTTTTTTCTTTATGCCATAGTACCATCGTACAGTCTAACTGAATATTTGCTAAGCTGAAATAAATTCATCATCATTTTTATTTCTGTTCCTTTTTTTTTTTTATTCATGGTGGCAGTATTGAGAATTGAAATTAGGTCTTTGCACATGTTAGGCAGACACTCTACCATTGTATGCATCCCTGGCACCTACTTCTACTTCAAAATCCACTGTAATGGGATCAGTTATTATTCTTTCAGTAAGGTTTGCATGTAAGAAAAAACAACACAAAGAACCCACAAAGCACAGAAGTGTTTAAGTCCCTCTTATGCTCTGGTTCTAAATGAAATCAGTCACCCTATTAGAATAGCATTATAGCAATATAACCTCTAAGTTTCATGCCAACAAATTGAATGAACTTGAAGACTGTCAAAAAATACTCTAGTCTTAATGTTACTGAAAGTACCAAGAATCGTTATCAATAGTCACAACATTGAGTAAACTAAGCTCTGTGTCAGGAACTGTGCCTATAGCTCACTCATCCCTCCAAACTCACTACAAATGCAAGCCTGACATTTAATGATTCTGGCAATTTTACCCAAAGCCATACAGCCAATATGTGAAGGCCAGTCAGGGTGATACTGGGAACCTAGATCCTATCCATTCCATGTATCTTATTGACTGGGTAAAGGGGCTAGATCTTTCTTTAATCAATACCAACACCGTGAATCATTTGAATTCTGGAGAGGTATAAAGTTTCAGGAAAGCTAGCCATGCCCCTCTCCTCAGTGCTGGGGCTGCTTCTTCAAATGAGCCAGGAGGAATGTGGATGGAGGAGGGTAAGGACATTTGGTCTAAGAAACTTGAAGTGCCTGACGGGAAAACTGGATAATTCAGGTCTTAGTCTCAAGAATCCAGAAGCACAAATGACACTCAAATGAGCAAGCTGACAGTCCTTAAAAACATCTTCCCCTGAAGCCTGAGCTACAGTTATGTTACCAGTAACTTTCTGTGTCACTTTATAACAGGGGAGTAACATTTTACATGCAAAAGACAAAACAAAGCACAGTGATTTGTTTTGCATACCTATAATCTTAATATGCAGGAGATAGAGCTAGGAAGATCAGCTGATCAAAGTCACCCTTCCCCACTATATAAAGTTCAAGGTTAGCCTGGGCTACATGGGACCCTGGAAGCAAAAATATATAACCTGCATCATCTAATGACTCCGGAGTGATAAAACACATCCAGGGATAACAAAAAAACTGAGTCTTAAGAGACAAATCGAGTTCCAACACAATACAAAGAAATAAGATATTTCAGTGGATACTTGTTACCTATGTTCTTCCAAAACTATTAAAACTACACTTCGGTACGCCTACAGCTTGATCTTTTCTTTTATTATTATTATTATTATTATTATTATTATTATTATTATTATTATTGGGTGAGCAAGATAAGTATACATGCCAAGCTCCCATGTTTTAAGTGATCATTTTCCATAGCCCATATATCAAATTATTTCACCCTTCAACTCTGAAATTAGGAAGAAATAAGGCGCACTAGAAAGGAAAGTTAGCCAATAAAAATATATTAACAGCAAACAATCATTTCAGGGGATCCCCAAACAAGTTTCAAAATGTCAAGTTCACGTGTTTTATTCTCACAGAAAGACACCATCTGTTTCTAAATTTTCTATACAAGGAACCACATAGCAGAAAGAGGCTTCAGTTCCTCACATCTTAAAACCATTCTAAACAAATATTACTACCACGTAATTATTGTCATAGAAAATTATGGCAACTTTGAATGGCATTTGGCTCAAGCTGGCAAGTATGAAAAGTCAAGAGAAATTATTTTTTTGAACATGGAAAGCTTCTCTTAGGCTGGGCAAGTCCTGATGCCCTTGGACCTGCACACAATGTTCTTAGTATAACGCTTAACAACTCAGTAGTCATAGAACACACTGACAGATTCTCACTTAAATTCATAACTGGCTTACAATGCACAGTGCCGGTGATTAATGAGAAAACATTAAGTAGCAGAGTGACTGGCAACATTGCAGTCAGCATCCCCAAGTGGGCACATTACTGATGAGTCTCTCACACTTGAAATTTATACAACTCTAAGGAGGAAAAAAAAACCACATTTTTAAAAATCAGAAGCTGCTCAACAATCATCTGAACTTTCTACACAGATTTATATTTTTTCCTTCAAAAGAGAAAAACTTACTTAACAAGGCCACCAAAGAGAAAGAAGCAATTAAATACAAATACAAAAAAAAAAAAAGAATTAAATACAAATGAGACTTTCCATAGCCAGAACCTTACTGCTTGCTCAAAGATCAAAACTTTTCATCCTGACAGGTACATTTGTCCTTGAGAAGACACCATTTTTAAACCAAAATAAAGAGAGCAAGCCAATTTCCCCAGTAAAAAGTGCTGTCAAAAGTTTACTGTGAATTATAGCCTATTAGTATACCATATATAAGAACAAGCAGCTAAATTTCTCTTCTCCCAAAAGTGCCTCTAGATATTTATTCTTATGGAAATAAAACAGTCAGAACAGTTTTGAGGTTTGTCTTTTTGTTTTGCTTGCTATTTCCGACCACACTGTCAATTTTTTCTCTTCGTGAGCCAAATTCTGAAGGACCCCAGCCTATTTCTATCGAAGGTATCATTCACATAGAATTTAGAGACGTGGCTTTTAAGTCTTTTTCATATAAACTCATCCTAGAAAAACATTATCAGAAAACAGAGACAAGATCTCAGATAGTCCCACCTTAACACCATTACTCACCGGCAAACATGTTCTCTGTTATCCTCTGCTGCCTTGCCAAAGCCCCAAGGAATGGAGAAGGTCGACCAATTTTCTCCTTCAAGATCCTCCTCCATGGTAGAAAGCCAAAACAGCCCACTTTTCCTGAGGATGGAAAGAAAGTCCTCTTCTTTATTCTTTCATAAGAAGAATGACTGTTTCATAAGAAACAATTGCTATGAGAGAGAGAGAGAGGGAGAGAGAGAGAGAGAGAGAGAGAGAGAGAGAGAGAGAGAGAGAAAGAGAGAGAGAGAGAAGCAATCAATACTAGCTGGCCAATCATATTTCATCACTTGGCTACTTGGAAACCAGATATGCATAAACAATCACATGTTCCAGGAGGGTTGAGGATACAAAAAAGGAACAGCTCTCTGCCTTTTGTAAATTATTAACAGGATTTTTTCCCCTCTGATCATGATCAAAGATGCAGAGGCCACTCCTTTCAGAAAGAAGCCATCAGGGTTGGCAATGGACAAGCTCAAGAAAAACGCTCTCTGATGGTTGCTCTGCTGCTGACCTCCCCGAATCAGGACAACTCCATGTAGTTGAAATCAAAGTGATATAACACTCAGAGTGAAATGGCAGCTTCTGGAGGTCTGAAGAGGCCAATCTGCAATTTCAGCATTTGCCTCAGATGAAAATGAATACTTGCTCTTTCCCATGGGAGAATTCACTATGGGGTATTTGGCACTCCACGATGGAATGAAGCCACCTGCACACACTTCTCACATCCTTCCTCGATTTCCAAGTGATGCTGCACATCTCTTCTGGCATTCTTGAGCATCATCCAAATTTGAGATTTAACACATCTACCTTGGAGCAATTTGAAAGCTGCCAATTTTAATACTAGACCCTACTCAGTAATTTCAATTCTGTAGGAAAGTGCTGATCCATAAAGTATTTAGAAAGTACCAGCTTCCCATAAGAGGAAACATTTGGGTAATGCTCTGATGAGTGACAGGCAATGGTTCCTTTCCTCCAGACCTAGAACTCTTACCCTTTGTGACATTAACAGTGTAGGCTAGAGACTTGTTCTTACATAGAGAGGCTGTCCTATGCATTGGCTGTTCAGCAGCATTCCTGGACACTTTTCATGGCATGAACATAGCATTTCTTCTCTTGTGACACCAAAATTATTGTAGTCATTGTCAAGCTACTCTTCTGACACCTGAGAAGCAAAATTCACTCCAAATGAAGCCACTGGGCCAGACTGCTTTCTGTCCTGCAGTTTATTCCAAGGAGGAAGAATGTTCCTATGAGAGCCTTCTAGCTGAGATAGCTTTGAGTCTAAGGCAGATGGTAGGCAAACAGTCAAAGCTTGGGGTGAAACACGCAACTCATCTGTCCAAGTGCAGGTGGCTAATTAGACTTGTCAAAATAGAGACACATTTAACATGAGGGGGAAAATTCCATTCTCCAATGACATTTGCCAACTTTCTTGCTATCACAGTGTACTAAAACAGATCTGGAATATGCTCATTTCTCCTTGGTTCTCCAGTCATTATTTTACCTTGGTTGCATTTATTTTACTGAAAAGCTGGCTTGTTCCAGAGAACTCTTTCTAGCTGATCTTTGACAGCAAAGCAAATGAAGGCACAGATAATGAGGAAGTAAATTCTTGGATTAGTTATGTAACCCTTAACCAACCCCAGTTGGGATGTTTCCTTGAGAACCTTATATTTCTGCACAAAAGGGTTTTGGGGAAAAATCTTTTCAATTAAATACACTATCAGCAGTCTATCTCCACTGGGAAAATGAAGTGGATGGTGTCACAAGCAAAAGCACATTTCAGAGAACACACACAGTGATAGCACCTCATTAAAAAGAACGATATGCCTGAGGGAGAACCACAGCAGAGGGGAAGTTTTCTTGAGACTGGGGGTGATCAAATTAAAGACAAGTTCCTCAGATGGTCAGCCGTGTCAGTACAGCTCTCTGCTCACTTTGGAGGTCACTGTGGAACTCAGTCAAGGCTTTCTTTCTACTCTAAATGTTTGTAAGTTTTCCTCCCTTTGCCCAATAGACCTACATTTTCCTTCTGCCTGATTGAGAGTTCACTTCCTATGTCATCTTCCACTTCCTCTAAAGGAACAAAGCATCCTTTCTCAGTGCCCCTGAAGGATTTTGAGACCTCAGTAAAAGCCTCCATCCATAGCTACCTGCACTCCCTGTTTCTGATAGAGGACAAGCCTGGTGGGAATAACCAGTTTTAGTTGTTAGGTTTTATTTTGTGTGTGTGTTTTTCTTTTAAGGGGTCAAGTTGTTGCTGTTCTTATCCGTATACAAAGTATTGGGTTTCATTATGGCATTGTTCAAAATATTTCTTTTTGATGATTCTCATCCCTGTCTCTTCTCCTCCCATGCCCCTGCCACTTCTACCATCAATAACCTCCTTCCTACTTTCAGGTCACATGTGTCCTTTTGTCTCTCCCTTTACAGCCTATTCCCAACTTCACACGAACTTATACATACATATAAACATGAAAATTTAAGACCAAAAAATAAGAGATGTGTAATTTTTCTTGTTCTGAGTCTGGCTCATTTTGCTTATTAAAATTCTCTTTAAGTATGTCCCACAAATTATATAATTTCATTTGTCTTAACTGCTGAGTAAAATTTCATCTGTTATCTGTACTGTATTTCTTTATAACAGTAGTTCTTAACCTGTGAGTTGCTATGTCTTTGAGTGTTGAATGACTGTTTCATGGGGTGTTATCAAGGACCATGAGAAAACATAGATATCTATATAATGATTCATAGCAGTAGCAAAAATTACACTTGTGAAGTAGCAAAAAAAAAATTATGGTTGGAGTTCACCAAAACATGAGGAACTCTATATTAAAGGATTGCAACATTAGGAAGTTTGAGAACCACTGTGTTATACAATCGTCTGTTCGTGGACACACTAACTTGTTGCATTTCCCTAATGGTTCTTGTTTTTCCTTTAGTTTTGGGGGCTGTTATTTTGTTTATTTTTTGGTTTGGGTATGTGTGAGTAATCTCATGCATGCACATATGTTTATTTATGTTATGCACACACATGCACATGGAGACCAGAGTTTCTCTACCACTTTCCACCTTCGACGGAGTCTCTCACTGAACTTGAGACTCATCAATTTGTCTAGATGTGATGGCCAGAAAATGCCCAGGATCCACCTATCTGTGCTACCCCATTACTAAGATTATAAGCATGTACCAACATATCCAGCTGTTTCCACACTGCTAAGGGTTCAATCTCAGATTCCAGTGACTATATGACAAGCACTTTACCAACTGAGCCATCTCTCCGGCCCATCCTTGATATCATTATGAATATTGCAACAATAAGTAAGCATGGACACAAAACTATCTCCATAGTAGGGTATACAATCTTTGGAGTATGTGCCCAGGGAGGGTACCACATTTTGTCTACTTTGTTCATGAAGTCCTGAACAGTGAACTTCCCCATAGCAAGCTTTCAGTTATAAAATCTAAAGTAAGTAAATTGTTATCTTCCTTGTTAGAGTATGGAATCTTCAATGCCAAAAGAAACAAAACAACAAAATCATAAAGCAGGGGAGGTATCTCAACCCTTGAAGACATGAACTTGAGCCAAAGAACCCATGTAAAAGTCAGGTGGTTTGCTTGTAACCTGATGCTTTTAGTTTATGCAGTGCTAGGGATCTAACGTAGAGCTTCAGAAACTCTGGGCAATGACTAACTGAGCTGCCTCCCCAGTCCCACTGATGGTTATTTGTCCCTCAACTTTGACCAAAAGTAGTAGTTACTTTTTTCTAACAGAGAAAGCAATGAAAATGCATTTCAGAAAAAGCAAGAGCCATAGTCTACAGGCTCACTGACTCTATAGCCAAATGTCATTAAACTGGGAAGCATTCTTCTTCACCTCAAAGGACAATTATGGAGTGTTATGTCCCTCAGGTTAGTTTACCATACCACTTGGGATTTAATCAAATTATTATAGACATTGTCTTAACTCACAAAACCTTTCTAATGCTTTGACACTTTAATAAAGATTCTCAGAGATGATCCTGTGCTACAGCTCTCCATACACAAATACCACCAGGAGAGAGCTTGTCTCCCAGGAGTGCTGACACAACTCTGAGCACTGATAAGACCACCACTTCTGCTCAAATTCCTGGCCCAAGAGGGACCTGCAAAGAGCCATCAGGACAAAGGAACCAAGGAACAGCTGGGGACAGGATCCTTCCAGTTTCTGTCTGCACCCCTGAGCTGACCATGTGCCATACCTTTCCATATCCAAATTCCTCCCAGAGAGATTTGGTCTCCCAGGAGTACTGACACACAGACTTGCAGGAGGGATAAGCCACAGTCAGAGGCAGAAAGACCAGATAACACCAGGGATAACCAGATGGCAAGAGGCAAGGGCAAGAACATAAGAATCAGTTCTGCAATCACAGTGAGCCCTGGATACTCCAACACTCCAGAAAAGCAAGACTATGATTTAAAATCATATATCATGATGATGAATGAAGATTTTAAGAAGGACATAAATAACTCCCTTAAAGGAATACAGGAGAACACAGGTAAACAGGTAGAATCACTTTAAGATGAAACACAAAAATCCCTTAAAGAATTACAGGAAAACACAATCAAACAGATGAAGGAATTAGACAAAACCATCTAAGATATAAAAATGGCAAAAGAAACAATAAAGAACTCACAAAGGGAGACAACCCTGAAGATATAAAACCTAGGAAAGATCAGGAGTTACAGATGCAAGCATCACCAACAGAATACAAAAGATATAAGAGAGAATCTCAGGTGCAGAAGATACCATAGAAAACATGGACACAACAGTCAAAGAAATGGAAAATGTGAAAAGGTCCTAACCCAGAACATTCAGGAAATCCAGGACAAAATGAGAAGACCAAACCTAAGGATAATATGTATAGAAGAAAGTGAAGATTCCCAACCTAAAGGGACAGTAAATATCTTCAACAGAATTATAGAATAAAACTTCTCTAAACCTAAAAGAAAGAGATGCTCATAAACATACAAGAAGCCTACAGAACTCCAAATAGACTGGACCAGAAAAGAAATTCCTCCTGACACATAATAATAAGAACAACAAATGCACTAAATAAAGATAGAATATTAAAAGCAGTAAGGGAAAAGGGTCAAGTAACATAAAAAGGCAGGCCTATCAGAATTACACCAGACTTCTCACCAAAGACTATGAAAGCCAGAAGATCCTGGGCAGATATCATACAGACTCTAAGAAAACACAAATGCCAGCCCAGGCTACTATACCCAGCAAAACTCTCAATTACCATAGATGGAGAAACCAAGATATTCCAGGACAAAACCAAATTTACACAATATCTTTCCTCAAATCTAGCCCTACAAAGGATAATAGATAGAAAACTCCAACACAAGGAGGGAAACTACACTCTAGAAAAAGCAAGAAAGTAATCTCCTTTCAACAAACACAAAAGAAGATAGCCATGCAAACATAATTCCACCTCTAACAACAAAAATAACAGGAAGCAACAATCACTATTCCTTAATATCTCTTATCATTAATGGACTCAGTTCCCCAATAAAAAAAGACATAGCCTAACAGACTGGATTTGCGAACATGACCCAGTATTTTGCTGCAAACCGAAAATGCACCTCAGTGTCAAAGATAGACACTACCTCAGAGTAAAGGACTGAAAAACTATTTTCTAAGCAAATGGTGCAAGAAGCAAGCTGGAGTAGTCATTCTAATATCGAATAAAATAGACTTTCAACCAAAATTATCAAAAATGATAACCAACCATTGGAGTGAGTGTGTGGGTCCCTGATGAAGGAGTTGGCGAATGGACTGAAGGAGCTGAGGGGGTTTGGAGCCCCATGGGGGTAGCAATAGTTTCAACTGGCCAGAATCCCTGGAACTCCCAGGAACTGGACCACCGACCAAAAAGTACATATGGAGGGACCCATGTCTTTGGCAGAATATGTGGCAGAGGATGGCCTTGTTGGACATCAGTGGAAGGAGTGGCCCTTGGGCCTGAGGACCTTCAATGCTCCAGTGTCAAGGAATGCCAGGGCTGGAAGGCAGGAGTGGGTGCATGGAAGAGCACCCTCATAGAGGCAGGGGCAGGAGGGATGGGATAGGGAGTTTCTGGAGGGAAGATCTGGAAACGGGATAACATTTGAAATGGAAATATAGAAAATATCCAATAAAAAAAAGAAAATATATATAGTTCCTCATTTTGGGGTGTGCCACAACCATAAAATTGATTTCATTGCTACATTGTAACTGTAATTTTACTACTATTATGAATCATAACATAAATATTTTTTAAGACAGAGGTTTGCTAAAGGAGTCACGGCCCACAGGTTGAAAACAACTGCTTTGGAGCATCCTTGTAATTTGTTCTTGTCCCTTGCACAACTGAATCCTCTGCTCTGTTTATCTTACTACTTCTTTTATTCTTCGTGGGTGTATTTGCCCTCCATAGATTTTGTTCACAAAGCATATTTTTTCCATTGCATCATGCTCATGTCAACTGAATTACAAAAATCCTTTATATAATCAAGATACAATTCTTTTGTTGAGTACATGTTTTGAAAATATTATCTTCCAATTGCTTTTTCATTTGCAAAAGTATCTTTTGAAGCACCTCAATGGAACTGTTGATCAAAACTGATTTTACCTGTTTTTCCTCTTCAATGATTTCTTAGTAGCAAAAACCAAAACAAAACCAGAAAGAAAAAATAAGTACCAAAGCCAAGTCCATGAGAGTTTCTGTTATGTTTGCTTCTTTTCTTCCTTCTCTTCTTCCTTTTGGTGTATGTGTGTGTGTGGGGGGGGGGGGGTTGGGATAGAGAAGTAGAAGTAGAACTTCCTAGGCAGACCTAGCTGACATGAACTTGTTGTATAAACCAAAACAGTCCTCAAAATTTCAGAAATCTTGTAGTTATAAGACCTACATTTCAGCCTATGTTTCTTTTTGTGTTTTGTTTTGTGTTGTTTTAGTTTCTCATTTTCCATCCTCTCTCTCTCTCTCTCTCTCTCTCTCTCTCTCTCTCTCTCTCTCTGTGTGTGTGTGTGTGTGTGTGTGTGTGTGTGTGTGTTTGGTATTTGGTGCATGTTCATACATACATTCATGAAAATCCATTTTCTCCAATATGGCTATCCAGTTGTATCAGCCTCATTTACAAAGAGATTGCCTTTCTCACATTGAATTTCCCTGGCCATTTTCGTGCATCAAAAATTAATTAATCATGTATATGTAAGTTTATACTGCCACTTTATTTCATTCTATTAATCCAATATGCCTACCTTTCCACCAGTTACCCTATTACTAGGGAAACTGGGGTCTTTTCTTTGGATTCTTGACATTGTTAATAAAAGAATTTAAGATTGAAGTCATTTTGCTAAAATTTAAAAGAAAAAAAAAAGAACACTGGGCAGACAAGCTGCCAGGAAAAGGGACATAAAGAGGAAGCAGTGTGTATGTGGGACATAAAGAGGAAGCTGTGTGTGTGTGTGCGTGTGTGTGTGCGTGTGTGTGTGTGTGTGTGTGTGTGTGTGTGTGTGTGTGTGTTGGGGGAGATGATGGGGGTCAGGCTAGTCACATTTTTTGTTTTGTTTTGTTGTTTTGTTTTGTTTTGTTTTGTTTTGTTTTGTTTTGTTTTGTTTTGTTTTGTTTTGTGACAGGACTTCTCTATGTAGACCTAGCTGTCCTGGAACTCACCATGTAGATCATACTAGCCTTGAACTCACAGAGAACTGTATGCCTCTCTCTCTCTTGACTACTGAGTGCTGGGATTAAATGCATATTGCAACTTAAGGAACATGATAGTTTTAAGTTTGGCAAGCAGCCGCATAGCAAACAGGAGGCAGCTTCAGAGAAAGACTGAAAAGGGGGCCAGATTACCAGAGAAAGCACACTTAGACTCTTCCTTACATCCAAAAGAAATAGAATGAAAAGAAGAAAATGAAAAGGTTATGCCTTTGAGTCTCAGAAAGCCAGGCTAACTTAACAAAACCACCTCATGGTAGCTCCATAGCACCTGCACACAGAGCAGGGATTCTAGGAAGTTAAAGTACACTATTCCATTAAGGAGATAATTAATTCTTCCCATCTCGTTAGCATGGCATTAAGTCAATCTGCTTTTTTGAAGAGTGATCCTTTAGCCAGGTTAAAAGACTGGTATAACTTATGAATTCTTATAATTGGGATAGTTTGGAATGCTAGGTCTCTACACAGCTCAAAGGCAACAGCTTTCCCTCAATGGTCCCCAATAGTGCCACATGGAAGCTACTGTAAATAATACAATATCTTAGTAACTATAGTTCAGAAATCCATTTTGTTCTCTTAAAACTGTTTTGACTCTTACACATCCTTCATTGTTCCATATGAAATTTACAACTAACTTCTGTAAAATAGCCTGATGGATTATAGCTGGGATTGTGCTGAGTCTATAACTAGTTAAGGGTAATTGATAGCCAAACAATAAAGACTCTTCTGTTTCATGGGTATAGTATATCTGCTTGGATATGCAGGTCTTTAGTTTCCCTCCATAATATTTTATAGGGTTCAATGTAGAGATGTGGTACACTTTTATTAAATTGATCCTCAGTGTTTCATATTTCATTATGATACTGTCACATGTAATTCTTTTAACTTGATTTTTGACTGCTCATCACTATAGTAACTGTAATTTTGAGAAGCTCATTTTTCTTCTACAGAAGTCATCCAGTCAAGTCTAAATGAAATATACATTGCTTTATTTTATTCCAGTCCATTTCTTTTCTTGCCTTAGATACAAGGGTCAGAACTAACAAGAGAATGATACCCAGAAGCCTTATAGAAAGACTACAAAATTAGCATTTGAATGCATATCACCTCCACCCTACCCCATGTAACACATAAAGTGACCACATTCCAAAATGCTTTCCTTCTGAACAATTGGCTTCCTCATTTAAAACGTAGCTTTTTCTAACAAGCTGCCCCCTGTTTCTACTACAGTACATTTGTCTGCCCACTTCTTTGTTTGGGAACACAAGAACCTATCCATCTTGGTGGGTTTCCACTGAACCCCACCAAGGCTACAAGTCCTAAAAGCCTAAATCCATCAACTTAAAGGAGAAGCATTCTTAAATAATCCAGAGTGGTGTTGAGCTGAATTTGAAGGAAAAAAAGTTTAAAAAGTGTGGCATTGAGGCTGTTTTAAAGCATATACCTACATGCACAGATACTCTTTCAGGAAATATTTTTATTAGATATTTTCTCTTTTACATTTCAAATGCTATCCCCTTTCCTAGTTTCCTCACCAAAAATCCCCTATACCCTCCCATATTCCCCTGCTCACCAACCCACCCACTCTTGCTTCCTGGCCCTGGCATTAACCTATATTGGGGCATATAATCTTCGCAAGACCAAGGGCCTCTCCTCCCATTGATGGCCAACTAGTCCATCCTCTGCTATATATGCAGCTAGATACATGAGCTCTGGAAGTACTGGTTAGTTCATATTGTTGTTCCTCCTATAGGGTTGCAGACTCCTTCACCTCCTTGGGTATTTTCTCTAGCTCCTTTATTGGGGACCCTGCATTTCATCTAATAGATGACTGAGCATCAATTTCTGTATTTGCCAGGCACTGGCATAGCCTCACAGGAGACAGATATATCAGGGTCCTGTCAGCAAAATCTTGTTGGCATATGCAATAGTGTCTGGATTTAGGTGGTTGTTTATGGGATGGATCCTCAGGTGGTGCAATCTCTGGGTGGTCCTTCCTTCAGGCTCAGCTCAAAACTTTGTCTCAACTCCTTCTAAAATGGATCAAAGTATCTACAGTTTGGTCTTCCTTTTTCTTGAGTTTCATGTGTTTTGTAAATTGTATCTTGGGTATTCTACGTTTCTTGGCTAATATCCACTTATCAGTGAGTGCATATCTAATGACTTCTTTTGTGATTGGGTTACCTCACTCAGGATGATATCCTCCAGATCCACATCTATTTGCCTAAGAATTTCATAAATTCATCATTTTTAATAGTTGAGTAGTACTCCATTGTGTAAATGTACCACATTTTCTTTATCCATTCCTCTCTTGAGGGACATCTGGGTTCTTTCCAGCTTCTGGCTATTATAAATAAGGCTGCTATGAACATAGTGGAGCATGTGTCCTTATTACAATTTGGGAAATCTTCTGGGTATATGCCCAGGAGTGGTATTGCTGGATCTTCTGGTAGTACTATGTCCAATTTTCTGAGGAATCACCAGACTGATTTCCAGAGTGGTTGTACAAGCTTGTAATCCCACCAACAATGGAGGAGTGTTCCTCTTTCTCCACATCCTCACCAGCATCTGCTGTCACCTGAAGTTTTGATCTTAGCAATTCTGACTGCTGTGAGGTGGAATCTCAGGGTTGTTTTGATTTGCATTTCTCTGATGATTAAGGATGTTGAACATTTTTTTCAGGTGCTTCTCAATCATTCAGTATTCCTCAGTTGAGAATTCTTTGTTTAACTCTGTACCCCATTTTTAAATAGGGTTATTTCATTTTCTGGAGTCCAACTTCTTGAGTTCTCTTTCTCTATCTATCTATCTATCTATCTATCTATCTATCTATCTATCTATCTATCTATCTACCTACCTACCTATCTATCTATCTATCTATCTATCTATCTATCTATCTATCTATCGAGATTTAGGATTGGTAAACATCTTTTCCCAATCTGCTGGTGGCCTTTTTGTCTTACTGACATTGTCTTTTGCCTTACAGAAGCTTTACAATTTTATGAGGTCCCATTTGTCGATTTCTTGATCTTACAGTACAAGCCATTGCTCTTCTGTTCAGGAATTTTTCTCCGTTTTAGGAAATTTTAATTGTTGATATTTTGAGGAATCATCAAACTGCTCATTGCTATGGTTGCACATTTCTCCACAGCCTCACCAAGCCATAGTGTTTTACTTTTTTATGCACTGTGGTGTTTTATTCAGTTCAGTCATCACATATTTACTAAAGAACTGAATAAAGTATATATGTATTTGTATATCTCACAAGATTTGGACTTAATAACAAGACCCTGCCCTGATGCAGATTGTTGCCCGTTTCTTTTTTTGTTTTGTTTTGTTTTGTTTTTTGTTTTTTGTTTTGTTTTTTGTTTTTCAAGACAGCAGGCTTTCTCTGAGTAGCTCTGGCTGTCCTGGAACTCACTCTGTAGACCAGGCTGGCCTCAAGCTCAGAAATTTGCCTGCCTCTGCCTCCCAAGTGCTGGCATTAAAGGTGTGCACCATCACTGCCTGGCTCAATTGTTGCCCTTTTCAAGTGTCTAACATATGGCACTGATCCAGATAAATGTGTGAACTTTATCATCATCCATCGAATAAATCATCCTACACTATCTTTGGGGGAGCAGTAGACTTGTCTTAGCAAAAGTCACGGAATGTGAACACTGTGGTTGTGTTATCTACCCACTGTCATCTACTTTTCAATGTCCCTTGGTTTTACTCTAAAAGGGTAAGGAAAATATCATATAACTTGCTGAGAATAAAAACAATCTTTATTACTTGAACTTACAGTTAGAATTAATGGATATAAGATAAGACGTTATCCCTCTTGCCCTTCTGGAAGAGAGAAAAGGACATGCCATTAAAAGTATAAAGTTGATTACAGTCTTCTGAAATTGAAATAAACCGATTCTCTGTAAGTGCTTCAGAATTTTTTGTTCAAAGTTCAGATAAGTTGGCTATTAAATAAATTAGCTTTGAACATACAAGTGGCATTCAAAAACCTGTCTATCCCAAAAAGATTTGTTTTATTTTACCTGCAATGAAAAATCAGGAAAGTATTAGTAAAGTTTATTGCTTAAAATTCATATACCAATTCCCACCTTTCTATGTGTCTATAATCAGATGCTAGTTGTTGCTCAGAAAGACCCCGTGAATTTCCAAGGAGCGCCATTTTCCATAAAACTCAAATGGCATAGTTTGTATCTCTATCAATCTTCCCTTCCTGTGGTTCACTTGGTGTTTATTGGAAACCAAAAATACATCAGGCACTGTGATGTATGGTTAGGGAAGTGGATGATACCTGTTCAAGGTTTATGACTGTAGCATCTCCGTCCTAACATGCTGCACATAGCTGCTTATAGCTTGGTTGCCTCCCTAACTGATCTCTTTAAATTGATGTAGCTGGACAGTGAGGTCAAATTAGCATAGAGAAGGAACAAGTATGGAAACTCTTGCCCACCATGGTGGACATGTAACAAATAGCAGGTGCAGAAGGATCCACTGTACAAATATCTCTATTTGATGGACACACACTCCACTGAGTGATCTTTCCCTGCTTCTGACCCACACCAACACCCTATAAATACCTATCTTCTTTAATAAATTCTATCAGTTTGCATGCTTCTGTTGAAACCTTGGCCAGAGATATAATAATCTGGAAATCACAGTGGTTACCCACTGAAGTGCAATATCTATAAGAATACTTCCTTATCTTCCAATACATCTGTTTGTTCCCTTTGTTTTTGTAAAGGGTTACATGAAGCTCAGGCATGTCTTTAATTTGCTGTGCATATAGGATGACCTCAAACTTCTTATACTCCTGCCTCTACTTAGAGGAAGTTATGGGATCCACTGAAACTGGACTTGCCATCTGTGGTGAGCCACCATGTAAGGTCTAGAACCTGGGCACTCTGCTTTTAACCATTTAGCAATTTCTCTAGTCCCTACAATTTGGTTCATGATGTAGCTCTATCCTGGGATTTTGTCATTTAGACATGATTCGCTTGGCCCACACTACCCCTTCTAAGTCAGACCCAGATCATCCATCCTCCCACCAATTGTGGGATTCAACCACACTACAAGAGCCACTGCTCTCAAAAGGAATTGGGAAAAAAAAAACAACCACAATCTAAATGCAGGACTATCAACATATTTTGTTTTGCTTTAGTATTTCTTATTTTCTCATGAGACAGGGCTTCACAATATAGCCTAGGTCAATCTCTCAATCCTCCTGCCTCAGTCTATAGTATTAGGAAACCATGAGGGTGCCATTATGTCCTTTCTATTACATTTAAATTTTCAAGTAAGGATTTTTTCTTTTTAGGATTTCTCATACAATAGGAGTGATAGGGCATGTTGAGTAGCAAGCTAGAAATCAGCAGCTATAAGATCATTGATGTACTCCTTCCTCACAAGCAGACTCAGGCCCCCACTCCCTGTGTCCATAACAATATACTCCTTGCAAGGAAGAAGGAAAATGTCACAACTACCCCTCCTTACGACTAGAAATGCAAAGTAGAAAGGCAGACATGATCTCAATTACTTGTCCTTAGATTTGAAAACATTAGGGCTTGGGACATCACATCGCTCAGTTGATAGAGTATTTGCGTAGCACAATGAAAGTGTTGAGATCATGGAATGACCCCAGGTGTGTCTTTATGACAGGTAGACTAGATGCAGGAGGATCAACAGTTCAAAGCTATTCTTGGCAAGCTCCAAGCCAGCCTGGCACACAGGACATTTGGGGAGCAGGATTTGGGGTTGGGATGGGGATGTGTATGTAAGTCTACCTGAAAAAAATAGCCACAGATCACAACAAAAAAGGGTGTGGCAGGCTTTGTTGAGACCTATATTAAGGGAAGACAATTTCTGCCTCCTAATATATGGCTATTTTAATAGAATTATTTTCATTTTTTAATTCTGCTTTTTATCTTGTCTGTGTGTGCATTCAGTGTGTGTGTGTGTGTGTGCATGTGTGTGTTTAAATGCTCTTGTGTGTGAGTGTAAATACATGAGTACCACAGAATAAATATGGAGGTCAGAGGACAACTGTCTTAGTTACTGTTCTAGTGCTAGCAATGGGAACTATGCCCAAGGTGACACTTATAAGAAAAATCATTTAACTGGAGACTTGCCTAGAGTTTTAGAGGTTTAGTCCATGATTACCAAAGCAAGAAGCAGACAGGCATGGTGTTGACACAATAGAAAGCATTATATCCTGATCCACTGGCAGCAGGCAGAGACTTGATCTGGCCTGAGCTTTTAAAACCCCAAAGGCTACCTACACAAACACACTTCCTCCAACAAGGCCACACCTCCTAATCCTTCTCCAACAGTTCCATTAGCAAGGGTCCAAGCATTCAGACATATGAACCTATGCAGTCCATTCTCACTCAAACCACTATAACATCCATGCGTGTCTATCCTCACCTTGCACATCATTTGGAAGAGTCTCTTGCTTTGCTCCTATCTAAACCAGGCTACCTGGCTCACAAAGCTTACAGGGACTTTTTCTGTTACTGCCTCCCACCCCGTGGCAAGAAGATGGAATTACAAATACGTGAGACCATTCTCAAGTTGATGAGATATGGAATGTTGAAATCTAAACCTCATGCTTTCACAACAAAAGATTGTCCCATGAGTCACCTCTCCAGACTTTTAATCCATCCCTGGATATTAGTGGGTTCTAAGGATTTGAACTGAGGTCTTTTACTTGCACACAAAGCACTTTACCCACTGAGACACCATTTTAGCCCATTGTTTCTTTTTAATCTACTCTATTACCTCATCTTTTTCCCCTCACTTAAGAGGTAATACAAATGGAGTCCAGAGATATGGCTCAGTGATTGCTCTTCCAGAGGACCAAGTTTCAATTTCCAGCACCAATCTAGTGGGTCACAGTTGTTTATAACTCCAGTTCTAGAAATAAGATGCCATATTCTAACCTTCATGAACACTGTGTACATATGGTACACACACATATGAAGACAACACACACACACACACACACACACACACACACACACACACACACACACAGGAGGGGAGAATTAATCCAAATCTGTTTAGTCACCTAAACATGAAGGAAACAATCATCTGGAAAGCTGTTTCTTCTAAAGATTTTGAGGAAGAAAAAACCATAAAGCCTAATTTAAAATGTAGGTTGGAACAATGGTCCCTCTGGACATTGTCCTTTCTTACTCGCCCTTGAGAGTGTTTTCTCCACAAAACTCTCTTGTACCACTGCCCACCCTCTTGCCTCAAGAGTGTGCCCTATAGATGGTCTTTCTGGCCATTGTTTAATTCCCCAGAAAAGTGTTTTCCCCTGCAGTGGTTCCAGTGCCCACTATTTATTTGTTTGTTTGTTTGTTTGTTTTTATTAGATATTTTCCTTATATACATTTGAAATGCTATCCCAAAAGTCCCCTATACCCTCCCTCTGCCCTGCTCCTCTACGAACCCACTCCCGCTTTTTGGCCCTGGCATTCCCCATGTACTGGGGCATATAAAGCCTACAATACCAAGGGGCCAGTGCCCACTCTTAACCCTTTGCTCTACAGAAAACTCTGCACTATGCCTGCATACCTGTGTGACTCATCTGTGACCATGCAGACAGGATGCAGCCATGGGTGCTTCACAAAGTTATTTAGGGGAACTCAAAGCAAGATCTCAGTACCAGGACATATACCTAATGAGGAAGGAATTAGGTAGAGTCCTTTCATTCTTGTTATTGCTAAATCAGGAAACTCTCCTAAGGACATGCAAAACATGTTCCTAAGAAACTGGCTCCTGGGGATTAATGCAAACTCCACTAAATGAATCTGAATAGAATTTGCTTGGGCCTGGTCTTCGATTGCATTCCCTGGTTGTAAGCCTGAGAAAAAGATGTGAGTGCAAATGGGTGATTTATAAGCTGACATGAGGGGAGGAAGGAAAGGGAGCCAACAAGCTGCAGAAACAAACAAGTTATTGCTGTGGGTGGGTGAGAAGTAGCTAGAGAAGTGTGTCTCCCAAAGGACAGCATGCTGTGTTTCTTCCTTCAACTCACATTGTGTTATTATTTAAAGATTGCTCTCAGGGATTTGGACTCCTGCATTTCCAGCCAAGCATGGTTTGGAAACAGATGAAGGCCCCTGGCCCAGTCATACATCCTTGCAGTGAGCCAGAAGAGATGATGAGTGCCAGTATGACAGGAGAAGGTACTGCCGTGACAGCATCTGCAACCAAGAAATCTCTAGAGCATGAGCCTTGTATAAACTGATATCATCTGGGAGTCACAAAGAAGTCTAAAAATATGACAAGGGATAACTGTGTACAACTTCTAAGATACAGGGTTAGAGAGTAGTTTCAGCAGCTAAGAGCACTGGCAGCTCTTCCTGAGGACATAGGTTTGATTCTCAGCATCCACATTATGCACACAACGGAAACTCTAGTTACAGGGGAGCCAGTGCTTTCTTCTGGCCTCCGTGGACATCAGGCAAGCAAGTGGTTCACCGACATATATGCAGACAAAACACCTATGCACATAATATAAAAATAAATATATCTTAACAACGGAAGACTTCAAAGATAATTTGATCCAATTCCCTCATATCATACATCAGAACCTTAGGGATGAGGAGAATTTCTGTTCTAATGACAAATATTCACCTACTGCAAATCAAAGATTCTATTTGTGATACTTTCAGGATCCCAGGAAACAATGATAGTTAATTGTACTTGAAAATTTGATTCCATATGGTATCAACTACTGGGCAGGT
This sequence comes from Mus musculus, assembly GCF_000001635.26. Lineage (NCBI taxonomy): Eukaryota > Metazoa > Chordata > Mammalia > Rodentia > Muridae > Mus > Mus musculus. Next base: position 168,464,476 of record NC_000086.7, read on the forward strand.
CTGCAGGGGTATGTCCCAAATGAACTAACTAGGGTTAAAGAGAGGATAGTACCTTATAAATGAGATTTATTTTTTAAAATTATTTTTAATATGTCTGTTTTGTATTTTAACATTTTTACATTATTTTGGTGGGTGGTGGGCTAGAAGGGAGGTTAAAAATATTTAAGAACCATTATTAAAAGTAGGGTTCTGGTAGTAGGCCAGATATAATGAAGTTCAAGGGAAATGCTATTACTTTTTGCCTGCCTTCTTTCTCTCTCTGCTGGTGACTACATCTACCTTATTGCTGCTATGCATTCTTTACTAACAAGAGAACCCAGACTCTTTGAGCTTCCAAAGTGAACTGAAGACTTACAGCTCTCCATCAATGTTCAGGCCTCCAACACCAGACTGGGACTGCTGAAGTACCCAACCTTGTAGAGTGAGCAGCTACAGTACTCACAGTTCCTCCCAGGTAGAGATGGCCACTGATGCACTCCATAGCCCAGATCATTTAAGTCCCTCTAATAAATTCCCTTTGTAAGATATTTTTATCCCATCATTTCTCTTTCTCTGGCACACTCCGTATGAATATTTACATTTCACGGGTCCCTGGTCTTTCTACCATTCCACATTCTCAAGGTGACATATGTGTGAGTTTGGTTGTGAGTAGATTATTGAACTAGCAATAGGTCAAACTGGCACTGTGTATGTCCACAGGAACCTCTTTGACTGTGGGAAGAAAACCTAATATCCTGCATGCATCTGTGATCATCAGAGCAGTGTTGGTACTGGAAATCCAGCCTCTAGCATTCAGAGGCTATTTTGTCCCAATGTCTTATCAGTCTCTTCCCAGTCTCTCTCTGTCTTCCTGCCTCTGTCTCTCTGTCTCTCTGTCTGTGTGTGTGTGTGTGTGTGTGTGTGTGTGTGTGTGTGTGTGTGTATGTGTGTGTCTATCTGTCTCCATCCATCTCTCCATCTCTCTGTGTCTTTCCCATCTCTCCCTGTATCTACCCCATCTCTCTGTTTCTCTGTCATTGTCTCTCTATGCCTCTGTGTCTGTCTTTCTATGTCTCTGTCTCTCTCTCTTCTTCTCGATCCCTCCTACTTGTGGATCAAGATGTGAGCTTTCAGCTCTTTACACAGCCTTGCCTTTGTTCCACCATTGTGTATGTACTCTAACAATCTGACACCATAAACCCAGTTAAATACATCTTTTTTAAGTTGCCTTGGTTATGGTATTTTGTGACAGCAATAGAGAACTAAGTAAGACAATAAGGTATGTGACTTCTTTTTTTTTAATTAGGTATTTTCTGCATTTACATTTCCAATGCTATCCCAAAAGTCCCCCACTCCCTCCCCCCTCCCACTTCTTGGCACTGGCATTCCCCTGTACTTGGGCACATAAAGTTTGCAATACCAAGGGGCCTCTCTTCCCAGAGGTGGCCGAGTAGGCCATCTTCTGCTACATATGCAGCTAGAGACACGAGCTCCAGGGGGTACTAGTTCATTCATATTATTGTTCCACTTATAGGGTTGCAGACCCCTTTAGCTCCTTGGGTACTTTCTCTAGTTCCTCAATTGGGGGCCCTATGATCCATCCAATAGCTGACTGTGAGCATCCACTTCTGTGTTTGCTAAGCCCCAGCATAGCCGCACAAGAACAGCTATATCAGGGTCCTTTCAGCAAAATCTTGCTAGTGTGTGCAATGGTGTCAGTGTTTGGAAGCTGATCATGGGATGGATCCCTGTATATGGCAATCACTAGATGGTCCATCCTTTCGTCACAGCTCCAAATTTTGTCTCTGTAACTCCTTCCATGGGTGATTTGTTCCCAATTCTAAGAAGGAGCAAAGTGTCCACACTTTCATCTTCGTTCTTCTTGAGTTTCACATATTTTGCAAATTGTATCTTGTATCTTGAGTATTCTAAGTTTCTGGGCTAATATCCACTTATCAGTGAGTATATATCATGTGAGTTCTTTTGTGATTGGGTTACCGCACTCAGGATGATGTCCTCCAGGTCCATCCATTTGCCTAGGAATTTCATAAATTCATTCTTTTTAATAGCTGAGTAGTACTCCATTGGGTAAATGCACCACATTTTCTATATCCATTCCTCTGTTGAGGGGCATCTGGGTTCTTTCCATCTTCTAGCTATTATAAATAAGGCTGCTACGAACATAGCTGAGCATGTGTCCTTCTTACCGGTTGGAACATCTTCTGGATATATGCCCAGGAGAGGTATTATGGGATCCTCCAGTAGTACTATGCCCAATTTCTGAGAAACCGCCAAACTGATTTCCAGAGTGGTTGTACAAGCTTGCAATTCCACCAACAATGGAGGAGGGTTCCTCTTTCTCCATGTCCTTGCCAGCATCTGCTGTCACCTGAATTTTTGTTCTAAGCCATTTGGTATTCCTCAGGTAAGAAATCTTTATTTAGCTCTGAGCCCCATTTTCTAATGGGGTTATTTGATTTTCTGGAGTCCACCTTTTTGAGTCCTTTATATATGTTGGACATTAGTCCCCTATCTGATTTGGGATAGGTAAAGATCCTTCCCAATCTGTTGGTGGACTTTTTGTCTTATTGATGGTGTCTTTTGCCTTACAGAAGCTTTGCAATTTTTTGAGGTCCCATTTGTCGATTCTTGATCTTACAGCACAAGCCATTGCTGTTCTATTCAGGATTTTTTTTTCCCTGTGACCATATCTTTGAGGCTTTTCCACACTTTCTCCTCTATAAGTTTCACTCTCTCTGGTTTTATGTGGAGTTCCTTGATCCACTTAGATTTGACCTTAGTACAAGGAGATAAGTATGGATCATTCACATTCTTCTACATGATAACCACCAGTTGTGCTAGCACCATTTGTTGAAAATGCTGTCTTTTTTCCACTGGATGGTTTTAGCTCCCTTGTCAAAGATCAAGTGATGATAGGTGTGTGGGTTCATTTCTGGGTCTTCAATTCTATTCCATGGTCTACTTGTCTGTCACTATACCATTACTATGCAGTTTTTATCACAATTGCTCTGTAGTAATACAGCTTTAGGTGAGGCACAGTGATTCCACCAGAGGTTCTTTTATCCTTGAGAAGAGTTTTTGCTATCCTATGTTTTTTGTTATTTCAGATGAATTTGCAGATTGCCCTTTCCAATTCATGAAGAATTGAGTTGGAATTTTGATGGGGATTGCATTGAATCTGTAGATTGCTTTTGGCAAGATAGCCATTTTTACTATATAGATCCTGCCCATCCATGAGCATGGGAGATCTTTCCATCTTCTGAGATCTTCTTTAATTTCTTTCTTCAGAGACTTGAAGTTCGTATCATAGAGATCTTTCACTTCCTTAGTTAGAGTCAAACCAAGGTATTTTATATTATTTGTGACTATTGAGAAGGGTGTTGTTTCCCTAATTTCTCTCTCAGCCTGTTTATTCTTTGTGTACAGAAAAGCCATTGACTTCTTTGAGTTAATTTTATATACAGCTACTTCACTGAAGCTGTTTATCAGGTTTAGGAGTTCTCTGGTAAAATTTTTAGGGTCATTTATATATACTATCATATCATCTGCAAAAAGTGATATTTTGATTTCTTCCTCTCCAATTTGTATCTCCTTTATCTCCTTTTGTTGTCAAATTGCATGGGCTAGGACTTCAAGTACAATGTTGATTGGTAGGGAGAAAGTGGACAGCCTTGCCTAGTCCCTGATTTTAGTGTGATTGCTTCAAGCTTCTCACCATTTACTTTGATGTTGGCTACTGGTTTGCTGTAGTTTGCTTTTATCATATTTAGGTATGGGCTTGAATTCTGGATCTTTCCAAGACTTTTATCATGAATGAGTGTTGGATTTTGTCAAATGCTTTCTCAGCATCTAAGTAGATGATCATGTGGTTTTTGTCTTTGAGTTTATATAATGGATTATGTTGATGGATTTCCATATATTAAACCATCCCTGCATCCCTGGAATGAAACATACCTGGTCAGGATGGGTGATTGTTTTGATGTATTCTTGGATTCGGTTAGCGAGAATTTTATTGAATATTTTTGCATTGATATTCATAAGGGAAATTGGTCTGAATTTCTCTATCTTTGTTGGGTCTTTCTGTGCTTTAGGTATCAGAGTAATTGTGGATTCATAGAATGAATTGGGTAGGGTACCTTCTGCTTCTATTTTGTGGAATAGTTTGTGAAGAACTGGAATTAGATCTTCTCTGAAGGTCTGATAGAACTCTGCACTAAACGCATCTGGTCCTGGGCTTCTTTTGGTTGGGAGACTATTAATGACTGTTTCTATTTCTTTAGGGGAGATAGGACTGTTTAGATCATCAACCTGATCCTGATTTAACATTGGTACCTGTTATCTGACAAGGAATTTATCCATTTCATCCAGGTTTTCCTTTTTTTTTTTTTTTTTTTTTTTTTTTTTTTTTTTTTTTTTAGTATAGCCTTTTGTAGAAGGATATGATGGTGTTTTGTATTTCTTCAGGATCTGTTGTTATGTCTCCCTTTTTATTTCTGATTTTGTTAATTAAGATGCTGTCCCTGTGCCCTCTAGTGTGTCTGGCTAAGGGTTTGTCTATCTTGTGGATTTTCTCAAAGAACCAGCTCCTCCTTTGTTTGATTCTTTGAATAGTTTTTCTTGTTTCCACTTGGTTGATTTCGCCCCTGAGTTTGATTATTTCCTGCTATCTACTCCTCTTGGGTGAATTTGCTTCCTTTTGTTCTAGAGCTTTTAGGTGTGTTGTCAAGCTGCTAGTGTATGCTCTCTCTAGTTTCTTTTTGGAGGCACTCAGAGCTATGAGTTTTCCTCTTAGAAATGCTTTCATTGTGTCCCATAAGTTTGGGTACATTGTGGCTTCATTTTCATTAAACTCAAAAAGTCTTTAATTTCTTTCTTTATTCCTTCCTTGACCAAGGTATCATTGAGTAGAGTGTTGTTCAGTTTCCACGTGAATGTTGGCTTTCCATTATTTATGTTGTTATTGAAGATCATCCTTAGTCCATGGTGATCTGATAGGATACATGGGACAATTTCAATATTTTTGAATCTGCTGAGGCCTGTTTTATGACCAATTATATGGTCAATTTTGGAGAAGGTACCATGAGGTGCTGAGAAGAAGGTATGTCCTTTTGTTTTAGGATAAAATGTTCTGTAGATATCTGATGAATCCATTTTTTTTCATAACTTCTGTTAGTTTCACTGTGTCCCTGTTTAGTTTCTGTTTCCATGATCTGTCCATTGATGAGAGTGGTGTGTTGAAGTCTCCCACTATTATTGTGTGAGGTGCAATGTGTGGTTTGAATTTTACTAAAGTCTCTTTAATGAATGTGGCTGCCCTTGCATTCAGAGCATAGATATTCAGAATTGAGAGTTCCTCTTGGAAGATTTTAACTTGATGATTATGAAGTGCCCCTCCTTGTCTCTTTTGATAACTCTGGGTTGGAATTCGATGTTATTCAATATTAGAATGGCTACTCCAGCTTGTTTCTTCAGACCATTTGCTTGGAAAATTGTTTTCCAGCCTTTTACTCTGAGATAGTGTCTGTCTTTTTCCCTGAGATGGGTTTACTGTAAGCAACAAAATGTTGGGTCCTCTTTGTGTAGCCAGTCTGTTAGTCTATGTCTTTTTATTGGGGAATTGAGTCCATGGATATTAAGAGATATTAAGGAAAAGTAATTGTTGCTTCCTATTATTTTTGTTGTTAGAGTTGGCATTCTGTTCTTGTGGCTGTCTTCTTTTAGTTTTCTTGCGCACGCTCAACTGGCCAGGAAGAACATCACTGCAACAGGATCCTTCTGCACACGTTTATTCAGTCCTGTTCTTCTTGTTTATATCTCCCTTGTTTATATCTCTCTTGTTTATATCTCCCTCATTTATATCTCCCTTGTTTATATCTCTCCCGAACCCTGGGCCTCTCACTCTTTTATACTCTCAGTTCCCATCCACGCACAGCAGGCCACGCCACCTCACCAGGCACGCAGCTTCAGCTAATCAGGGCAGCAGGGGCATATCTCCATCAAAATGGATTCACCGGTATCCTGGTACACCTGCGCAGCTCTCAAAATGTTTGTGGCTTATATGAGGAAGTCAGGTGCAAGTCATATGACTTAGCTACAGTCCCTGGCGCCTTTGGGACTGCCACCACACCCGCTCCTCACATAGTTTTATTGAAGGATTACTTTCTTGCTTTTTCTAGGATGTGGTTTCCGTCCTTGTATTGGTTTTTTTCTGTTATTATCCTTTGAGGGGCTGGATTTGTGGAAGGATAATTTGTAAATTTGGTTTTGTCCTGGAATACTTTGGTTTCTCCATCTATGGTAATTGAGAGCTTGGCTGGGTATAGTAGCCTGGGCTGGCATTTGTGTTCTCTTAGTGTCTGTATAACATCTGTCCAGGATCTTTTGGCTTTCACAGTCTCTGGTGAAAAGTCTGGTGTAAATCTAATAGGCCTGCTTTTGTATGTTACTTGACCTTTTTTCCCTTAATGCTTTTAATATTCTATATTTATTTAGTGCATTTGTTGTTCTGATTATTATGTGTCGGGAGAAATTTTTTTTTTCGGGTCCAGTCTGTTTGGAGTTCTGTAGGCTTCTTGTATGTTCATGGCCATCTCTTTCTTTAGGTTTGGGAAGTTTTCTTCTATAATTTTGTTGAAGATATTTGCTGGTCCTTTAAGTTGAAAATCTTCATTCTCATCTATTATCCGTAGGTTTGGTCTTCTCATTGTGTCCTGGATTTCCTGGATGTTTTGAGTTAGGACCTTTTTGCATTTTGCATTTTCTTTGATTGCTGTGCCGATGTTCTCTATGGAATCTTCTGCACCTGAGATTCTCTCTTCCATCTCTTGTATTCTGTTGCTGATGCTTGTATCTATGTTTCCAGATTTCTTTCCTAGGGTTTCTATCTCCAGCGTTGCCTCACTTTGGGTTTTCGTTATTGTGTCTTCTTCCCTTTTAAGTCTTGTCTGGTTTTGTTCATTTCCATCACCTGTTTGGATGTGTTTTCCTGTTTTTCTTTAAGGACTTGTAACTCTTTTAGCAGTGTTCTCCTTTATTTCTTTAAGTAAGTTATTAAAGTTCTTCTTGATGTCCTCTATCATCATCACAAGGTATGCTTTTAAATCCGGGTCTAGCTTTTAAGGTGTGTTGGTGTACCCAGGTCTGGCTGAGGTGGGAGTGCTGGGTTCTGATGATGGTGAGTGGTCTTAGTTTCTGTTAGTAAGATTCTTAAGTTTGCCTTTTGCCATCTGGTAATCTCTGGAGTTAGTTGTTATAGTTGTCTCTGGTTAGAGCTCGTTCCTCCCGTGATTCTGTTAGCCTCTATCAGCACATCTGGAAGACTAGATCTTTCCTGAGTTTCTGTGGTTAGATCACTCTCTGCAGTCAAGGTCTCTTCTTGCAGGGAAGGTGGACAGATGTCTGGAGTTCGGACCTGCCTCCTGGCAGAAGATGAAGACCCGAAACAGGGCTTGTCCCAGAATCTGTGTGGCTTCTCTAGTCCACACTCTCGCCTGTGCAGAGTAGTCTCGTTGGAATCCAGGAACCAAGATGTCTCCCCCAGATGCTATGGCAAAGCCCTCCCAGGCGGGCTGGACACCTCTCCTCTGGCAGGGAAGTTGCCCAGGTGTCTGGAGCCCAAAACGGGGTCTGCCCCAGAAGCTCTGTGGCTTCCACATGACCCAGAAGCTGTTAGCCTCTGCAGTCCACACTCTCACCTGCGCAGACCAGACTTGGTGGAATCCGGGAACCCCCCAGTATGTGACTTCTAACTTAGTATTTATCCCCACATAAAAATGTAATGTATTCTACCTCTTTTCATGCAGTTCCTAAACACCCCCCTTTTCTACATGACTTTATGGGAATAATTACACAAGGACAGAAAATAAAGGAAATGACAAGTACAGAAAAATAGCTAATACAAATTTCATAAACTGAACAAAATTTTTGCATATCTAATATTCTTTGAAACATATCCATGAGGATTTTATTTACTTTAACATTTCTAACAGAAAACCCAAATAAGAAAATCAATCAACACTGTATTATTGATTGACACTTAATAGAGATATTTTATCACAAGCTAGTTTATTTTCAGATGTTAACTAATATTTTTTGTCATATGTCCCATAAACGACCTCCTAGAAAGTCAACAACATTCATTTGGGACTTTAAGGTCATATTATATTAACATTTTTCTCACTCAATATGCCCACCCAAACACAAAGAGTTACAAGTTGTAGGAGAAGCCACTTATTAGAGTTCTCATGATGCTTTACTATTAGCAAGGCCCCTGAGAACCACAAGCAAAAGATATGAAACAGTATGATGATTTGATCAGTCCACACACTTAAATACCAAACCACAGAAATACACACAATCTGGAATGCCCAGTGTCTTTGAGATCTATGTAGTAAAATCTTTAGGCCCGTTTAATGAGAACATAATTTCTCCAAATCAAGTTTTCTGAAAAGTGAATATAACCTAATGCTGGTATCATCTTGAATTTGGTTATGGATATGGTGTCTCAGACTATAGACAGTGTTCCTCAACTTTCCTAATGTTGAGACCCTGTAATACAATTCCTCATTTGTGGTGACACCTAACCGTAAAAGGATGTGGAGAAAGAGGAACAGTCCTCCATTTCTGGTGGGATTGCAAACTGGGACAACCACTCTAGAAATCAATCTGAAGGTTCCTCCAAAAATTGGAAATAGATCTACCTGAAGACCCAGCTATACCACTCTTGGGAGTATACCCAAAAGATGCCCCACCATGCCACAGGGGCACAAGTTCCATTATGTTCATAGCAGCCTTATTTGTGATAGCCAGAAGATGGAAACAAACTAAATGTCCCACAACAGAAAAATGGATACAGAAAATGTGATTCATTTACACAATGGAATACTACTCAGCTATTAAGAATGAGGACATCCTGAGTTTTGCAGGCCAATGGATGGGGCTAGAAAATATCATCCTGCGTGTGGTAACTCAGACCAAAATGGACATGCAAGATATCTATTCACTAATAAGTGGATATTAGCCACAAAAAAGGAAAGTACAGAATACCCAAGATGCAGTCCACAGAACTAAAAAAGCTCAACAAGCTGAAGCGCCCAAGTGAGGATGCCTCAGTTCCAAGTGGGAAGGGAGGGAGGGACCTGGGAGGGAAAATGGATGGCAAGGCTGGGGGGGGGGCAGGGAGGGGAGAGGGAAACCTGATCTTGTATTGGGTGGAGGAAAAGGACTGAAGCCCTGAGGGCCAGCAGAAAGCATGGAAGCAGGCAATTTCAGGAAATAGGAGGTTGGTGTCCCCCCCCCCCATGCACCAGAGACTTCAGAGGTGAGAGACTCCCAGGACTCAAAGCGGGGGGATGGGGGACCTTAGATAAAATCCCTGACAGGAGGGAGAGGGAACTTATAGAGCCCACCTCCAGCAGGAAGACAGGACATCAAGTGAGGGCTGGGGTTGCCATCTCACAGACACATCTCTGACCCATAATTGTTCCAGTCTGAAAGAATTACAGGGATGGAAATGAAGAGGAGCCTGGGGAAAAGAAGGTTCAGTGAGAGGCCCAAAGTGGGATCCAGCTCAAGGGGCGGTCCCAAGTCCTGACACTATTATTGAGGCTATGGAGCACTCACAAAAAGGGATCTATCATGATTGCCCTCCGAAAGACCCAACAAGCAGCTGAAAGAGTCAGATGCAGATATTTGCACTCAACCAATGGCCAGAAGCAGCTGACCCCTGTTGTTGAATTAGGGAAGGCCGAAAGAAGCTGAGAAGGGTGATCCTGTAGGAGAATCAGCAGTCTCAATTAATCTGAACCCCCTTGATCTCTCAAACACTGGACCACCAAACAGACAGCATACACCAGCTGATATAAGACCCCCAATATACATACAGTAGAGGAATTTAGGTTCTGTGTTCATTCACAGATGATGTACCTAACCCTCAAGAGACTGGAGGCTCCACGAAGTTTCAAGGTCAGGTGGAATGGGGAGTAGGGGCATTCACCTGGAGACATGGCAGGGTGGGGAGCAGGTGTGGGGTGTGGAGTAGACAGAGTTTGGATGGGAGGGTGGGGAATGGAATGTGGAGTGTAAAAAATAAATTAAAAATTAAATAAAATTTTAAAAAATTACAATTTTAAAAAAGATATAATAATTTTGTTGAAGATGTTTGCTGGTCCTTTGAGTTGAAAATCTTCATTCTCATCCACTCCTATTATCCGTAGGTTTGGTCTTCTCATTGTGTCCTAAATTTCCTGGGTGTTTTGAGTTAGGATCTTTTTACATTTTCCATTTTCTTTGATTATTGTGCCGATGTTCTCTATGGAATCTTCTGCACCTGAGATTCTCTCTTCCATCTCTTGTATTCTGTTGCTGAAGGACACATGCTCCACTATGTTCATAGCAGCCTTATTTATAATAGCCAGAAGCTGGAAAGAACCCAGATGCCCCTCAACAGAGGAATGGATACAGAAAATGTGGTACATTTACCCAATGGAGTACTACTCAGCTATTAAAAAATGAATTTATGAAATTCCTAGGCAAATGGATGGACCTGGAGGACATCATCCTGAGTGAGGTAACCCAATCAATCACAAAGGAACTCACACAATATGTACTCACTGATAAGTGGATATTAGCCGAGAAATTTAGGATACCCAAGATATAAGATACAATTTGCTAAACGCATGAAATTCAAGAAGAACGAAGACCAAAGTGTGGACACTTTGCCCCTTCTTAGAAATGGGAACAAAACACCCATGGAAGGAGTTACAGAGACAAAATTTGGAGCTGTGACGAAAGGATGGACCATCTAGTGATTGCCATATGCAGGGATCCATCCCATAATCAGCTTCCAAACGCTGACACCATTGCATACACTAGCAAGATTTTGCTGAAAGGACCCAGATATAGCTGTCTCTTGTGAGACTATGCAGGGGCCTAGCAAACACAGAAGTGGATGACCACAGTCAGCTATTGGATGGATCACAGGGCCCCCAATGGAGGAGCTAGAGAAATTACTCAAGGAGCTAAAGGGAACTGCAACCCTATAGGTGGAACAACAATATGAACTAACCAGTACCCCGGAGCTCTTGTCTCTAGCTGCATATATATCAAAAGATGGCCTAGTCGGCCATCATTGGAAAGAGAGGCCCATTGGACTTGCAAACTTTATATGCCCCAGTACAGGGGAACCCCAGGGCCAAAAAGGGGGAGTGAGTGGGTAGGGGATTGGTGGGGTGGGTATGGGGGACTTTTGGGATAGCATTGAAAATGTAAACGAGGAAAATACCTAATAAAAAAAATATAATAAAGATGGGGTAAAAAAAAGATATATTTATGCAATTGTGGAAAAATGTTATGGGTATAAGCAGCTACTTTTTGTTAGGATGTAAGGTCTTTTTCATTAGATGGAACCCATACCTCATACTGCAAAAGTGAATACATCTGAGATTTAACTGATTATGGTCCTAGGGGAAAAGCTTTCTTAATACTCTGCTAAAAGAACATGGCAATAAAATGACTCCTGATTGTATACTGGAAAAAAAGTCTCCCAACCAAAAATAAATAAATACATTAATTAACTAACTAATTAATTAATTTAAAAAAAAACAAAGCCCATCCTTTTAGTGCAGGATTCTACCAAACTTTCAAAGAAGAGCTAATGCCAGTACTCCTCCAACTATTCCACAAAATAGAAACAGAAGCAACACTACTTAATTCATTCTATGATACCAGAGTTACCTTTATACCTAAACCACACAAAGACTCAACATAGAAGGAGAAATTAAGACCAATTTTACTACTTATGAACATTGACACAAAAATACTCAATAAAATTCTTCCAAACCAAATCCAAGAATATATCAAAAACATCTCCACTATCAAGTAGTCTTCAACCCAGTGATGCAGGTATAGTTCAATTAGGAGATACTTCAAAAGCCTATACTCTACAAGACTAGAAACTCTAAACAAAATTAACCAACATAATCCACTATATAACCAAACTGGAAGAAAATAGTCACATAATTATTTCATTAGATGCTGAAAGTTTTTGACACAATACAACACCCCTTCATGTTGAAAGTCTTGGAGAGGTCAGGGATTCAAGGAACATACCTAAACATAATAAAAGCAATTACAGCAAGCCAATAGCCAACATCAAATTAAATGGAAACTTAAAGCAATTCCATTAAAATCAGGAACAAGACAAGGCTGCCCACTCTTTCCCCTATTTATTCAATATAGTTCTTGAAGTTCTCGCTAGAGCAATAAGACAACAAATGAAGATCAGGGAATACAAATTGGAAAGGGAGAATTCAAGGTATTGCTATAGTACACATAATCAATCCCCAAAATTCTACCAGAGAACTCTCTACAGCAGATAAACAACTTCAACAAAGTGGCTGGACATAAAACAAACCCTACTTTATACTTAGGATAAAAGAGCAGATAAAGAAATTAGGGAAGCAATACCCTTTGTGATAGCCCTAAATAATGTAAAATATCTAGGTGTAACTCTAACCAATCAAGTAAGATATTTGTATGACAAGAACTTCAAGATCCTGAAGAAAGAAACTAAAAAAGCATCAAAAGATGGAAATTTCCTCCCATGCTCATGGATAGGACTAACATAGTGAACCTGGCCATCTTACCAAAAGCAATCTACAGATTTACTGCAATCCCCATCAAAATCCAAAACAATGTTTCATAGCCCTTGAAAGAACAATTTTCAACTTCATATGGGAAAAACAAAAAGCCCAGGAAAGCCAAAACAAACCTGAACAACAAAAGAATCTTTGGAGGAATCACCATCCCAGACCTCAAGTTGTACTATAGAGCAATAGTGATAAAAAACAAACAAACAAAAAAAAAAACTGGATGGCGTTAGTGCAGAAAAGGACAGGTTGTTCAATGGAATAGAATCAAAGACATAGAAATAAACCCACACCCCTAAGGATACTTAATTTTTGACACAGAATCCAAAACCATAATGGAAAAAAGAAAGTATCTTCAACAAATCATGCTGGTCTGATTGGATATATGCATATAGAATAATGCAAGTAGAGCCATATTTATCACCCTGCACAAAATTCAAGTCCAAGTGGATAAGGACCTCAGCATAAAACCAGATATATTAAACCTAACAGAAGAGAAAGTGGTTAAGAGCCTTGAACACATTGGTACAGGAGACAATTTCCTGAACAGACCACCCATGGCTCAGGCCCTAAGATCAAGAGTTGATAAATGGGACCTCATGGAACTGCAAAGCTTCTGTAAGACAAAGGACCCTATCTATAAGACAAAACAGCAGCCTACAGATTAGGAAACGATCTTTACTAACTCTACATCTGACAGAGGGCTAATATACAAAATATATAAAAGAAGTAAGAAGGTTAAGCTCCAACAAACCAAGTAACCCAATTAAACAAGTGGAGCACAGAACAAAATAATTTTCAACAGAGGAATTTCAAGTGGCTGAAAAGCACTTAAGGAAGTGTTCAACATCTATAGTCATCAGGAAAATACAAATAAAAACAATCCTGATATTCTACCCAACACCAATCAGAATGGCTAATATCAAAAATTCAACATACAACACATGCTGGAGAGGGTGTGACAAAAAGAAAACACTCCTCCATTGCTGGTGGGAATGCAAACTTGTATAAGCACTCTGGAAATAATTCTGGCAGTTTGTCAAAAAATTGAAAATAGTTTTACCTGAAGACACGGCTATATCACACCTGGGCATATATCCACAAGATGCCCTACCATACCCCAAGGATGCTATGCACATAGCCGCTTTATTCATAATAGACAGAAACTAGATATGGGACCATGAAAGGCAGCCTGTTTTGGTTGAGTGGGGGTTGCTCCAGAGACCCAGTAGAAAACTCTACAAGAGACAGAACAGTGAGCCACATTCCCAGAGACAGGTGCCTGATACCACAGAGCCACCAACTCCATAATTCTGTGACTATCAGTCACTCAGACAAAGCCCCAAGCTCCTGGCATTCTAGCTACACTCCATCCTCACAGTTACCTGACAATAGCCAGATATGCTACTCCTTACAGCTACCCTGCAATTGCAGGGTAGCCTAGCTCACTATAAAAGGGGCTGCTTGGCCCTTCCTCTCTCTCTTAAGCTCTCACCCTTCTTACTCTCATCTTTAGCTCTCCTTCTCTCCCTTTCTTCCCCCCTTTTTCTCCACATGGCCATGGCTGCCCCTCTCTTTCTTTTACCTTCTCTCTTTCTCTTTGCCTTTCTATAACAAAGCTCTAAAACCATAGAGCTCATCAAGGCCCACCGTGATTGAAAGATGGGAAAGGCTTTCCCCTAAAGAGCCGTGTCTAACCTCCCAATGTAAGGCCTTCCTGTGCTCCAGCCATGGACCAAACCAAGGACTCTCACCTGCGTGGGAGCCACCCAGTGTCCCCTTTCCCCTGCCCTCTCCTTTTGGTCCCAGGGCTGACTGAGCCACCACTGGGGGCCCCCACTTTGTTCTCAGCTCTTTGGCGGTGTCCAGTGGCGTCTGGGATGTCTAAGGCTGAGAAACTGTATCTCTGGCCTCTGTGAGGCCCAGAGACCTTGGACTGCCCCTTGTCGACCCCCTACAGACTGGGGTCATAGCTTCACACAGCCAGACACTCACCCGGGGCCGCATGAAGAGCACATGGCAGTCCTCTGTGTCCACCTGCCCAGAGCAAAAGAACTCTGGCAGGACATGAGTTCTTCCCCACTCCCTTTATTCCCCCACACTCACTGCCCCACAACTGGAAGCAACCAAATGACCCTCAACTGAATATTGGATACTAAAAATGTGGTACATTTCTACCATGGCATACTATATAGCCATTAAAAACAAGGGCATCATGGAATTTGCTGGCAAATGGATGGAATTAAAAGATATCATCCCAAGTGAAGTAATCCAGATCCAAAAGGATCCAATGATATATACTCATTGATAAGTGGATATTAGCCATAAAGTACAGAATACCCATGATACATGCCACAGACCCAAAGAAGTTAAAAAAGAAGGAAGGTCCAAGTGAGAATGTTTGAATCACACTTTGAAGGGGGAAACACAATAGCTATAGGAGGCAAAGGGAGGGAAGGGACTACAGGTAGAGGAGAAGGAAGGGGAATGGGAAGACAGGATCAGGTATGGGGAGAAATAATAGGAGAAGGGCTCAGTGGACCAGGATAATGAATGGGAATCTGTAGCTGCTTGGAGTCAGGGTGAGGGAGGAATTTCTAGGAAGTCCCAGAGACTGGAATAGGGAAGGCTGCCAGGAGTCAATGCTGGTGTCCTTAGAGGGGGTGCCTAACAGTATAGGAACATGGAACCTGCAGAGGCAACCTCCTGTAACCCTGGTGGAAGGATAGGGGACACCAACCTACCCACTAAACTTTCCACCCAAAGTTTGTACAATCTAAAATAAATGCTGGGATGAAGCAGAGACTGAATGAAAAGCCAATCAATAACCAGTCCAACTCAAAACCCATATCATGGGTAAACACCAATCCCTGACATTATCAATGACATTATGTTATACTTGTAGACAGGAGTCTAGAATTAACTGTCTTCTGAGCGGCTACACACAATAGTGGATGGAAACAGAAGCAGATACCCACAGCCAAACATTAGAGGGAGGTCAGGGACAATTATGGAAGTGCTGTGGGGAGGATCAAACGCCTAGAAGTAAATGAGAAATCCACACAAAGACCAACAGAGTCACCAAACCTGGACCCCTGAGAAACAGAATCTGAGCCACCAACCAAATAACATATACAGGCTGGCACAATGCCCCCTGGCACATAAGTAGCAGACAGCAGTCTAGTTTTCCTGGCTGCCTTGTCTGACCTCCGTGGGAAAGAATGTGTCTAATCTGACAAATACTTGATGTGCCAGAATAAGGGGACACCCAGGGATGTCACCCCTCCTCAGAGGAGAAGGAGAGGGGGGATACAGCGAAGGTACTCCATGAGAGAGGGACCAGGAGGGGAAGCAGAGCTTGTGATGTAAACAAATAACTAAATTTTCCAAAGATCAATGCCCAGAGAAGTTTAGTAAGTTTCTCTAGTACAATGGCTAAGGCACTTTTCCTGTAAGGGCCAGAGAAGAAACATCTTGGGTTTTGTAGCTATTTATTATCCAGTTCACCTATTCAGTCCAGCTCTTGTGCTGGGAAAGATAATATTTAGACAAATAGGCTTGACTGTGTTCTAAAAAGCTTCAGTAATCTGGATGGCAAACCCTGGTGGGAAAGTTCTCTGTTCTAGAAAAGCTAAGAAAAAGAGTTGACAGATTTCTTAAAACTTTGGCTTGACACAGTAGTCTTTCTGCCAATCTACGCACTGTCACTCCTTAAGATTTTTTTTTTCTGCCACAATGGCCTATCTGGCCATTGTCTACTTTCATTCCAGGGCTGCTTTTCTTACCAGTGGCCCCTTTAGCCATTCTCACTCTCATCTCTTGAGGGCATCTCATTTTCCTCTGTAATAAACTCTGTTTTATTCACCATGCTCTGTGTGTCTCATGTGAATTTACTCTATGAGAATCATGGGAACTAAATTATAGATCAGAAAGAGCCTAAAGGGATTAGGCTGATCGTGGTGGGGCACAACTTTAATCAGGAGGCAGAGACAAGCAGATCTCTATAAATCTGAGGTCAGCCTGTACTACATAGTGTTATCCTGTCTCAAAAAAGCTAGGTTTAGAATATGTGGCAAAGGCAAGAGATGGCAATAATTTCGGGGGGTGGAAGATAAATCAACAAAAGAGAGTAATGACAGCTAGGAAAGGTGCATAATGCCTCAGCAACTTCAGGGTAGGAGGAAGAGAATAAGAAGTTTAAAGGCACATCAGATACATAGCAAGTGTGAGAAAAGCCTGAGCTATATGAGAGCTTGCCTCAAACTCAAATGATCAGATCACAGACACTGTTGACAGGAGCACTGCCTATTCTATAAGAACACATTTGCCCTTCATTATGTAGAAAGGACTCTTCGTGCACACTGCTAATAGCTTTTCTTTGGGTATCATCCAAATGATAGCCTCAGTGGCCTTGGTGTTTTGGGATCCTCCTGCTACACAGAGAGAGGGACAATGATAAGGAGAAAAATCAGCAACACAACAAATCTCTGGACAAAACTGACCACCTGACCAGAAAGGAGAGACTAAACCTCCAAATGATTGATTGCCTTTGTTCTCCCATCCCATATATCTGCAGGCTGATGATAATAGGCAGGTCTTTAGAATGCTAATCTACTGTCTTCTCAGACTGCTGACTCTCTGCATAAAAGACTTAAGCATTCAGTTTCTGGTGTTGCCTGTGAGACAGAGAGCATGGGCTGCTTAACACTATTTATCGCCTTACAGAACTGGCTACATCCCATGCAAACTTTCTAGTCTCTAACCTGCTGCAGAGAACTGACTGCTGTGACTGTGCAGTCACAAAGGACCAGACCCTTCCCCTGACACCCAACAATTAGAGGTAACCTGACTGTAGTATGAGTGAGTTATCAAGAGCACCTGCAACTTGAAAGCATATGACCTCCCCTTTCCCCAAGATTCCACTTTGAGGGAGGGAACCTTGCTTTGTCTCATTGGGATACTGAATTCTCTTGTTTCCGAACCCCACTATAATGTATGCAGGACTCATAACATCCCTGATAGGTCCAATGAGATGGTTCAGGAAGTAAAGGCACTTGTCATCAAATCTGAGTTTGATCTCCAGAACCAACAAAGTTGAAGGAGAGATCCAACTCCCAGGAACATAAACACACATACAGGCACACGCACTAACTAGATATTAAAAAAAATTGTAAGAAAAAAAGAATTCCCTAGTAAATGCTCTCTCCTCGAAGGCAATTCATCTTAGTACCTCTCTTTAGGCTCTTTGGTACTGTTTTGTTTTTGTTAAATAAACTGGGAAAGGGTTGAGAGCAGTCAAATAATTATTGTGAAACTGTAGACAGGGGAAGGGGTTCCATAGAAAAATAGTATTCAGGGAGGGGCTCTCTAAGGATGGGGATTTGAGAAAAGTCATGAAAGTTTCATGAAGATACTAGTAATAAAAGAAAAAAAAATCACTGAGGCAGCCAAAGCATGATGGCACACACCTTTAATTCTAGCACTCCAGAAATGAGACAGGGGCAGACTGTTCTTTATTAGTTAGAACACAGCCTAGTCTCCATAGTGAGTTCTAGGCCAGCCAAGGCAACAGTAAGGTCCTGTCTCAAATATAACCAAAAACAACAAGAAGATCACAGATGCAAGTGGTGTGAGGCAAGAACTTGTTTGGTATACAAAGCAAGTACAGAGATACAAGAGTAATGAGAGATGTGGAGGCAAGAAAGACAGTGAGGGAAAGCTGCTAATTATGGTCCAAGTCTACCATGACCAGATAGCCTCTGCATATAGGAAACTCCATTCATTAGCAGGACTTCTCCTTCTCTGATCTTGTCTGGGGAATTCTAAGCTAGCACATATGCCTCTACCTGAGGAATGCCATGCATGTAGCCACAATTAGATTACAAGATCAATTTTCTTTCTCTCAATAATAACCTATTCAGCCAGCACCTGAGATTCCAGAAATGCTTCCCCCCCATGCTAGTGAGTCATTCCAGGTATCCCTAAGCCTCTAGCCAATGACCTTTGCCTATCCTGGTTATTCCTACCCTTAGTCACCCAAAACTTTATAAGCCCTGAATCACCCCATAGAAAGTTGATTTGCCTACTGATAGCTGCTCCCAGTATTGTCATTCACCACACATACTCACAGGGCTTCCAAACACCCCCATCTCCATCTCCATACCCGATCTCCACTGGACATCACTGTTCCCTTTGTAGTTGTGGACTGAATTAGCTGATGATCCACAAGGGCTGGGAGACCCATGGAAAGGAATGGCCTTGACTCTGCATGACAACGTTATTAGATATTTAGAGAAAAACTGCTAAGAAAGAAAACTCAGCAGCTCACAATGGGGGATGGTGCATAGGAGGAGGAAAGCTATGCCTATAGTAATGGTTGTTGGCAAATGGAACTATGGTAGAAGGTAAGTAGAGGAGAATGTCTTCAAAAATGACCCACTAAGAAGAAAGATGAAAATATTGATACTACTTTAAAAATAAACAAATGAACTTTATTAAACCACAACTTCAGCCCTTGCATTGATTTGATTTTTGTTTTAATATCAGTTTAGAATAGTATTGAAAGTGGATATGTACAATAAAGGGAAAATGGGCTGTCAGTTTTGGAGGCATATTAACTAACTTACTTATCTGTTGCCTACAGTGACAGATAAAATTTTGACATGCAATTAGCATTTGGAAAGTACAGGCAAAGCACCTGAAAGGAGGTCTCAAATGTTTAGAAAAGTAGCTCAGAGCTCTGGACCACTCATCAAAACCACAAGCAAAACAAAAATCCCCCCATTCAGTGTATATGAGACAAATTTCCCAATAACAGTGAGTATTGACACTTTTAAATGCATTTTGCCTAGCAAAGAAATGAGAGAACAAAGAAAGAGATTCAGCTTTCCCAATGAAGTCATAGAGTGTCACTGCATGTTCTGTCATTTAGGGTATCTGAAGGTCATGAAACAAGTATGCTATCAGAAGTATGGGGAAAGACTATTGCAAAATTTTGATTCTGTCATAGGTAACATGTGCCTTGGTGAATTAGTTTGCAGATTGTATTTTCTAGGTGTAACTAAGGTGACCCTCGTACAATAATCATATGGCTTAAGAAGCTTTGTGAAGGTGATACATAAGGCTCAGTCAGTATGAGCTGAAGAAGCATGAGTTTGGGTCTCCATAACCACAGAAAAGCCAGGCATATCTCAAAAGATACATAGGAATGCATTAGGCCCCACATCTACTTCTGTCCTCCATCCTCTATGAAACACATACACATGTGAACATGCACAGACACACACACACATATGTACATACACAGCAATTCTGTACAAAGAAATCAAAGATTGGATTGCTAATTAATATCAAGTACAAAGAAAAACAAAAAAATAGCAAATTTCTATTTCTTATCAACAACAACTATAGGTCCTGACCAAAAAGCCAAAATCGTACTTTACAATTTCAAAGAGGTTTTTGCTGGTGGTAGTAGTGGTTATGCTTTGAGTAAGGCTCTTGCTATACAGCTTTGACTGTCCTGGAACTCACTATGTAGACCAGAGTGGCTTCAAATTTACCAAGACCTTCTTGCCTCTGCCTCATGAGAGCTAGTTATTCTTACAAGTGTGTGCTACAACACCTAGCTCTTTTCAGTATTCCTTGTATTTGACAATAAAATGTAATATGTGAATATATACAGAGATAAAGGTCTGTTACTGAAATAAAATCTGTCAAAGCAATAATCCCTAGAAATATATTACAATTTATCTTTTACTTTATTTTAAAATATTAATTATTGACCCATAATTCAGGAAAGCCCTCCCACTCTCCACTCTGGTGGAGAACACACCAGTAGTAGGAAGCCCAGGTACCTGGAATCCCAGAGGCTAAATCTGTATCTAGAACCTCAAAGGTAACACTAGTTCCTAGAACCCCAAAATCCAAGAGGCAACATAAGCACCCCAAACCTCAGAGGTTACACAGGCTGCCAAAATCCCAGTGGAAACATATTACTAGGCCTGAAGACTTCTTTGTCACTAGAACCACAGGCCACTTAGGCCAGAAGACCAGAGAGGAAACGAAAAGCAAGAGAAAAAAACATTCGTCCAACAAAGATAAGCTCAGACATCAGTAACTGAACCTACAATAATTTAATCTAGATACTAAAGGCTAGTATAAGAACACAATCAACCACACCCAAGGCAATATGACATCACCGGAGCCCAGCTATTCTACTATAATGAGCCCTGGATTTTCCAACAGAGTTGAAGCACAAGAAAATGATTCTAAAGACAATCTTATGAAGATACAGGTAAACTTATGTTGTTTAAAACCTACTATAGCCAGCAAAATATTCAATCACCATACATGAAGCAAACAAGATATTCCATGAAAAAAAAATTTAAATAATATCTATTCACACATATAGCCATACATAAGCTAATAGAAGAAAATCCAACCCAAAGAGGTTAACTACACACACATACAAGATATCACACTAGCAAAACCTAAAGATGGGAAGCATGTACACACATATCATGATCACTACTACCAACAACAAGCACAGGTCAGAAAACAGGATCCATCCTTCTACTGCAGTCAAGAAACACACCTCAACATCAACTCCACTCCAGTAGTGACAAGTGCAACAGGCCCCAAAAACCTGAGCATTGTCCCGAGGCGTAAAGTTCATGGAAACTTAGTCTCCTGGGATCGTGGCATCCTGTATAAAGAATGCTCCAATGTCCTTGCTTCAGTTGGTAAACAGATCTGTTTGCTCTCCCTTAATATTGGTTTATTACAAGTACTCCTAAGGATTGATATTTTGACATATAGCTAAACTAGATTCTAGGCAGTTTTGATCCGCAGTCCTTGATCCAACCCTGGGCATGGATAGCTAAGTCATTCCCCTACACAGAAATTTACCATTATCTAGGAAGAAGGAAGTTTGTGACCTAAAGAGGAACCCGAGTAGATACTTAGAACTATAGGTAGCTGAGATACACCCATACACAATTATTTACAATGGCCTAGGAGGAAGGTAGATTATACAATAGACTAGAGTAGGAACTATGGCAAGGGCATGAAGCCTTTGCCCCTGGCTTCTAAGATTAAGTGGACCTTAGGTGTAGCTGTTTTTGATCCCAGTTGTTAACAGTGAATTTTATCCCAGTTGGTTACTGCCAGTTATTTCATGTTTGCATTCCTCTGTTTTGTGTAAGAATTCAGTAACCTCTTTGTACCTTGCCATCATGTCACCCAACTTCCCTATTTTCTTCTGTATAAAAAGTTTGATGCTCGATTTGACAAGTTACATTCAGATCCACACTCCCTTGTGTCGAGTCTGTCTGTCAATTCCCACCAACTCCTTGCCCACCTGTGACCAGAGACCCTTTCCACGCAAACAAGGGCACCAAGAGGGTCTGCAGCAAGGAGCAAAGAGAACAAAACAAAGAATCAAGAAAACCAAGAGCTCATTCTTTGAGAAAAATTAACAAAATAAACAAACCTTATCCAAATTAACACACAGAGAGATAGTATTCAAATAAACAGAATCAGAAATGAAAATGTAGACATAACAACAGACACTGAGGTAATCCAAAGAATCATTTCGTCATACTCAAAAACATGTACTCCACACAATTAGAAAATCTAGAAGAAATTTTCTTTGAGCTGGTGGTGGTGGTGCACACCTTTAATCCCAGCACTTAGGAGGCAGAGGCAGACAGATTTCGGAGTTTGAGGCCAGCCTGGTCTACAAAGTGAATTTTCTATGAAAATTTCTTCAATTTTCTTGATAGATACTACTTACCATATTTAACTCAAGATCAGATAAACAATTTAAACAGACCTACAACCCCCAAAGAAAATAGAAGCAGATATTAATAGTCTCCCAAATAAACAAGTAAAAAAATCCTAGGGACATGTGGTTTAAGTACAGAATTATACCAGACTTTCAAAGAGCTAATGCCAATACTCCTCAAATTATTCCAAAATATAGAAATAGAACACAAAGACTCAAAAAAGAAGAAAATAACAGACCAATTTCTTCCAAGGTCCAGCCTTACCTTGACTGGAAGGAGGACTCTGGAGTCAGTGATGAATGCAAGCAGACAATTCTGTGATCTGCTCCAGATAGCTCCCTGGCACAGACCCAAGCCCAGTTTTTAATTTGAATAATATGGTTCCTTAGAAATTGCATGTTATATGTAGCAGAAGATGGCCCAGTTGGCCATCATTGGGAAGAGAGACTGCTTGGTCTTGCAAACTTTATATGCTCCAGTACAGGGGAATGCCAGGGTCAAGAAGTGGGAGTGGGTGAGTAGGGAAGCAGGGAGGGGGGGGCATAGGGGACTTTCTGGATAGCATTTGAAATGTAAATGATGAAAGTATCTAATAAAAAATTTTAAAAAATGAAAACAAAAAAGAAATTGCATGTTAGTTTAATCATTTACTCCTGGTTCTCTTTTGATCATTCCATGAATTAGGATTTTATAACCTTAGGTTCTTGACTCTTAGAAACTAAAATACAGAACACAGTCGAGGAAAATGAACAAGACAGCAAGTACATTTGTTTCTTAACATAGCAAATCCTATGTGGATCACTGGGCACGTTGTTTAAGGTTGCCAAGTCGAGAAATAAAGGCTATTTTTATTTGAGAAAGTTAGCTTTAAGCATAATACTTTGTGTATATATGTGTATATATATATATTGCAATTTAGCAAGCTCTTGCTCATGCTGATGTAAGCAGCATTGAAGCTCATTTTTATAATTCATAGCTACCTCAATATACTCTTATAATCTCTGGATTTTTCTTTTTCATCTCAGCAACTCCATGGCTTGTTATTGGAAAGTATTAAGTGATCCCAGAAAGTAGGAATATTATTTTGACATCATCTTTTTTCTTGATACCAGACTTTTTGTCTGTCCCAACCTCTATTTGGATCACACATATAACTACCTCCTTTAGGGAGTAGAATATCTAGATCAAATTTAGTTGTTGATGGTTTCTGTGGAGGAAACAACCATTTTACCCTTAATATTATATAACCATCTATCTGCACCTTGTTTTTTAACTATTCCTTTCCCTTTTGTGATCTATTTTTTTCCTTGATTGACCAAATTCTGTCTCCTTTAATATATTTCTGATCAAGCAGAATCATTAGTACAGCTTCCTCTGTTCTTTCAGGTCTATGAAGCCTGCCATGCAACTCATATTGCATCCTTATATTTTGCATAGTTGAGAAATCCTATGAAGAACAGTTCTTACACTGATTTATATATTCATGAACTCATGTTTTCAGAGTTCTTTCCCACAGTGTTAATGGTTGTCCTGAAGGTCATTTCCTAGAATTATGCTAGTTCTGATTATTGTTGAGTCATTAACCTTGCCATGGAGAACATTCCCCAAAGGAATAACATAAAGTATATATATATGTACAAATAAGCCTTACACTTACAGAAACTAATAACACTCAAAAAGATCCATGTCCTGTTGGCTCTGCTTGAGAGATAGGACCCAAATCATGCAATCCCTTATGTGGCCATTCTGGACCCAACATCTTCCATCATGAACATTGATGCAAAAATACTCGCAAACTAAATCCAAGAACAGATCAAAAAGATTATCCACCATAATCAAACAGACTTCCTTCTGGAGATGCAAGGATAGTTCAACATATGAAAACCTATCAAATAAACAAAGTAAAAGGAAAAAAAATACATGATCATCTCATTAGATGCTGGAAATATTTTGATAATATTCAATACCCTTTCATGATAAAAGTCTTGGAGAGATAAGAGATACAAAGAACATACCTACACATGATAAAGGCAATTTACAGTAAGCCTATAGCCACTATCAAATTAAATAGCAAGAAACCCAAAGCAATTCCACGAAAATCAAGAACAAGACAATGCTGTACACTCTCATCATGTTTATTCAATAAAGAACTTGAAGTTCTAGCTAGAGCAATAAGACAACTAAAGGAGATCAAGGGGATACAAATTGGAAAGAAAGAAGTCAAAGTATTTGCAGATGATATGATATTATATATGAGTGGCCAGAAAAATTCTACCAGGGAACTGCTACAGTTGATTACACAATAGAGTGTTACTAAACTGTTAAAAACAATGACATTATAAAATTTGCAAGAAAATGGATGGAAACACAAATAAACAACAAAAATTCCTGAGTGAGCTAAGCCAGACTTGGTGTCTTAGTCAGGGTTCCTATTCCTGCACAAAACCTCATGATCAAGGAGCAACTTAGGGAGGAAAGGGTTTGTTCAGCTTACACTTCCACACTGCTGCTCATCACCAAAGGAAATCAGGACAGGAACTCAAGCAGGTCAGGAAGCAGGAGCTGATGCAGAGGCCATGGAGGGATGTTTCTTACTGGCTTGCTTCCCCTGGCTTGCTCAGCCTTCTCTCTTATAGAACCAAGACTACCAGCCCAGAGATGGTCCCACCCACAAGGGACCTTTCCCCCTCGATCACTAATTGAGAAAATGCCTTACAGTTGGATCTCATGGAGGCATTTCCTCAAGGGTGGCTCCTTTCTCTGTGATGACCGCAGCTTTTGTCAAGTGGACACACAAAGCCAGCCAGTACACCCAGAAAGACAAGCATGGTATGTACTCAGTTATTAAGTGAATATCAGCTATAAAGAGTAACCATGCTATAATCCATAGACTCGGAGGAGATAAGTAAAAAGGAAGGCTCAAAGGGGATGCATGAATCTCTTTGGGAAGGTAAAATAGAATAGATGTTCTCACATGGAGAGGCTAGTCAGGAGGCAAGAACAAGAGGGTTCAGATGGGGGAGCTTGGAGAGAGAGAGCACATTGGGAGAAACTGGAATTTGGGGAGTCTCCTAACAAAGGTGTGTTTAGAGCAGGGACCAGCTATCTCCTATAATGAGTCAAGACTTCCAGTGGAAGGAATCAGACACTAACCCAGTCACATAACCTTTGGCCTAAAGTTTGTCTTGCCTACAAGATGTGCTGGGGTAGAGGTGGCACAGAAATTATGGGAATGGCTAACCAATGACATGACCAGTCCAGCTTGAGACCCAAGCCACAATAGGGAACCCACATTGCCTGGAAGTCCAAGACTCAGAAGCTGCATAGTCCAGGGACCTAGGAAAGAACCAAATACAAATGGCACAACAAATAAACAAAAACTCAATTGTTGCAGTAAATCTCCAACCCAAATAAGCCCTGGCAATGAAAACACAACACAATTAATATGAATACATGCTTCTGCTCCCCTTTTCTTTTTCTTCCTCCTCCATTTTCTGCATCCTCTCCCTCTTCCATTTTCTCTTTCTTCTGTCTTCTCAAATTCCATGCAACGTTCCCTTTTACCTGCCCAATCATCAGCCCTCTTTTATTTTACATATTAAAGTGGGAAGCAGGTTTATAGGAAATCACCGAATCCTTGTTCTCAGCCACTCACAGGAGAACGGAATTAACATCAAATATAATTAGCCCCGGGGCTATCCACAACAGTCAAAGAAATGATTTCTTTTTTTTTCCATTTTTTATTAGGTATTTAGCTCATTTACATTTCCAATGCTATACCAAAAGTCCCCCATACCCCCCCCACTCCCCTACCCACCCACTCCCCCTTTTTGGCCCTGGCATTCCCCTGTACTGGGGCATATAAAGTTTGCATGTCCAATGGGCCTCTCTTTGCAGTGATGGCCGACTAGGCCATCTTTTGATACATATGCAGCTAGAGACAAGAGCTCCGGGGTACTGCTTAGTTCATATTG
This sequence comes from Mus musculus, assembly GCF_000001635.26. NCBI lineage: Eukaryota > Metazoa > Chordata > Mammalia > Rodentia > Muridae > Mus > Mus musculus. The sequence continues at coordinate 168,490,882 of NC_000086.7, forward strand.
TTGTTCCACCTATAGGGTTGCAGTTCCCTTTATTTCTAATGCTATTCTACTGTACTCATAGATTGGTGCCTAGTCCAGTCATCATCTGAGAGGCTTCATGCAGTACCTGATGAAAACAGATATAGAGACCTAGAGCTAAACATTAGTGAGAGTTCACGGAATCCTGCTGAAGATGTGGAAGAAGGTTATATAAGCCAGAAGTATCAAGGATACCACTAGAAATCTGACAAAATCAACTAACCTGGAATCATAGTGGGTCACAAGACTGAACTGCCAATCAGAGAGTATGCATGGGACTAACAGGCCTTCTTCCTATATGTTATAGTTGTATAGCTTAGTCATCTTGTGGGACTCCTAACAGACAGAGCATGAGCTATCTCTGACTCTTTTGTCTGCTTTTGGGACATGTTTCTTCATACCAGGTTGCTTCATCTAGCCTTAACACAAAGGGAGGTGCCTAGGCTTACTGCAATCTGATATGTCATGTTTGGTTGATATCCATGGGAAGCCTGCATTTTTCAGAAGAGAAACAAAGGAGGAAGGTGGGAGCAGAGGGAAAGTGGGGTGAGGGACTGAGAAGAGAGGAAGGAGGTGAAACTATGTCATAGGGGTATAAAAATATTATTAGTGGAATAATCTACCAAAAGATTGCTGCAGTTTGCAGTTTGAAAAACATGAAGGAGAAATCTGATACACACACACGCACACACACACACACACACACTCATACATACATACATACATACATACATACACACACAATTAAGATGGTAAAATATTTTAATATCCATTACTGCTCGTCACTAATTTAACCACAAAAAAAAAATTCTCCCTTAGAACTTAAGTAATGGAAGCATGAAATCACCACAACTTTAAATAATTTAAAAACTTAACATCCAGACCATGGATACCATTACAATACTCTTTAGTAATATTTGGAAAAAATAAGGGAACATTCATTTCTTCACTTTCTATAATTTTATGAAACTTGAAACTTGTTGGTGTATTTCAAAATCTCTTTTCTAACATAGTTTCACCTCAGGTCTTATAATATATTAACTCAGTAGAAGTGACATATGGTTAATAAAGACATATAGATAGATATTTGCAGATACATGAGGACATCCTGATTGTATCCCACTTTTTGTTTGCTTTGTTGGTTTATTTACATTGCTAACAATAGAAGAAGTCAAGGCTTTGTGCATGCTCAACAAACACTTGACAACTGACCTATACCTATAACTCACTGTGCCATTTTTCTTGCTGAGCTGAAATTTAAAGAAATATCTGACAGGTCATTACTGCTGTTCACAAAATTTATCGATCCTAGATCTCCTGTAGATTGTAGATTTCTAGGACTGAACATGACAGAATCTTCTTGGTTCTCAGGCTGCCATCTAAATGCCATCTAAATTTCAGTGTTTTCTCACCTGAAATCTGTTAAGTAAAATACAACAGTCTATTGATTTGGACTGAGCTACCACAAGAAGCCTCAAGAGATCAACTTCAAATGCAGCTATGCACATTAAAGTACCTAAACTAGAACCTGTGAAAATCTGACATTCCAAGAAGTGAGAAGAGAGAAAATAGCCAAATCACATTATGCTAGCAAGAGGTTATTAGCCTTTAGACAACTAATTAGTGCTGGGGATGTGGGTGAGTTGATGCTTGCCTAGCATGCAGGAAGCCCTGGGTTCTATAATAAAACTGTAAAAGAGCTTGTGTTGATATACACGTGATATTCCAGTATTTGGGAGATGGAGGCAGGAGAAAGTTCAAGGTCTGGTGCAGGAGAGATGGATCAATGCATAAATGCACTTACCATACAAGCCTGATGACCCCAATTCAATCCCCAGATCTCACATAAAAAGCTCACATCTGTAATCACAGTTCTTATATGGTGAGCTGAGAGGCAGAGATAGAAGAATAGACCAGTGGTTTGTGGATAAACTAGTGAAGAACCAGCTTGCTCCCATCTTGGGCTTAAAAGCTGTTTTATAGTAAAGACAAACTAGGTTCATTCCTGCTTATGATTGAACCACTGTTTCTCAAGAATTAGGCTGTGCCCCACCTGTAACCTTAACTACAAATGGTTCTGTACTGCTGGTTCCAGGACTGGCAATCATGTCTTTGTTTCAAAAGTTATTGATAAGTACCTTGCAACCCTAAATTTATTTCAAATGGTTATACAACTGCCTTGTTATGGCTACCTTTTTATACCCACCTTACAGCCATGTCTTTGTTCCAAATGATTACTAAGACTAATTTATTTACTATGCTCTTTTAATCGAGCCTATTTTGCTAGCTAAACACACCCATTTGGAAAACCCCTATCCAGGAGTTATAAAAAGCAGTCTTCCTCACATGCAATTCTGACCTATAGAACCCCACCTTAGGGGGAGGCAGCCCTGTGTACATAAATAAAAAGCTTGCTTTAATTAACTGCTTGCTTTAATTAATTTGATGATGATGATTTGGGTCAGTGATCTTTCTCCTCTGATTTTTGGGATTAGCATTATCCTGGCATCAAGTTCAAAGAAAATTCTATTTCTCCAACCAGGCAGTGGTGGCACATGCTTTTAATCCCAGCACTTGGGAGGCAGATGCAGGCAGATTTCTGAGTTCGAGGGCAGCCTGGACTACAGACTGAATTCCAGGACAGCCACAGCTACACAGAGAAATCCTGTCTTGAAAAAACAAAAAAGAAAAAAGGAGTCTGTCCAGTTGAGAGTGTGGACTACAGAAGCTAACAGCTTCTGGGACAGGCAGAAGCCACACACCTTCTGGGGCAGACCCCGTTTTGGGCTCCAGACATCCGGGCACCTTCCCTGCCAGAGGAGAGGTGTCTGCCATGCCTGGGAGGGCTTTGCCGGAGCACTTGGGGGAGTCATTTTGGTTCCTGAACCCCTCAGAGTCTAGTCAATGTAGGTGAAAGTGCCAAATACAGAAGCTACACACCTTCTGGGACAGGCCCTTTTTCGGGCCTTCATCTTCTGCCAGGAAGCAGGTCCGAACGCCAGATACGTGTGCACCTTCCCTGTAAGAGGAGAGCTTGCCTGCAGTGAGTGCTCTGACCACTGAAACTCAGGAGAGATCTAGGATGCCAGGTCTGCTGATAGAGGCTAACAGAATCACAGGAGGAACAAGCTCTAACCAAAGACAACTATAACAACTAACTTCAGAGATTACCAGATGGCTAAAGACAAATATAAGAATCGTACTAACAGAAACCAAGACCACTCACCATCATCAGAACCCAGCACTCCCACCTCAGCCAGTCCTGGATACCCAACATACCCGAAAAGTTAAACCCAGATTTAAAAGCATATCTCATGATGATGGTAGAGGACATCAAGAAAGACTTTAATAACTCACTTAAAAAAATACAGGAGAACACTGCTAAAGAGGTACAAGTCCTTAAAGAAAAACAGGAAAACACAACCAAACAGGTGACAGAATTGATCAAAACCATACAAAACCTAAAAAGGGAAGTAGACACAATGAAGAAAACTCAAAGTGAGGCAATGCTGGAGATAGAAACCCTAGGAAAGAAATCTGGAAACATAGATTCGAGCATCAGGAGCAGAATACAAGAGATGGAAGAGAGAATCTCAGGTGCAGAAGTTTTCATAGAGAACATCTGCACAACATTCAAAGAAAACTCAAAATCCAAAAAAAATCCTAACTCAAAACATCCAGGAAATCCAGGACACAATGAGAAGACCAAACCTACGGACAATAGGAGTAGATGAGAATGAAGATTTTCAACTTAAAGGGCAAGCAACTATCTTCAACAAAATTATAGAAGAAAACTTCCCAAACCTAAAGAAAGAGATGGCCATGAACATACAAGAAGCCTACAGAACTCCAAATAGACTGGACCAGAAAAGAAATTTCTCCCAACACATAATAATCAGAACAACAAATGCACTAAATAAATATAGAATATTAAAAGCAATAAGGGAAAAAGGTCAAGTAACATACAAAAGCAGGCCTATTAGATTTACACCAGACTTTTCACCAGAGACTATGAAAGCCAGAAGTTCCTGGACAGATGTTATAGAGACACTAAGAGAACACAAATGCCAGCCCAGGCTACTATACCCAGCCAAACTCTCAATTACCATAAATGGAGAAACCAAAGTATTCCATGACAAAACCAAATACACAATATCTTTCCATGAATCCAGCCCTTCAAAGGATAATAACACACACACACACACACACACACACACACACACACACACACACAAAATTATACAAGGATGGAAACTATGCCCTAGAAAAAGTAATCCTTCAACAAACCCAAAAGAAGAAAACCACAAGAACAGAATGCCTGCCCTTCCGCTCGACTCGAGACTCGAGCCCCGGGCTACCTTGCCAGCAGAGTCTTGCCCAACACCCGCAAGGGACCACACGGGACTCCCCACGGGACCCTAAGACCTCTGGTGAGTGGACCACAGTGCCTGCCCCAATCCAATCGCGCAGAACTTGAGACTGCGGTACATAGGGAAGCAGGCTACCCGGGCCTGATCTGGGGCACAAGTCCCTTCCACTCGACTCGAGACTCGAGCCCCGGGCTACCTTGCCAGCAGAGTCTTGCCCAACACCCGCAAGGGACCACACGGGACTCCCCACGGGACCCTAAGACCTCTGGTGAGTGGACCACAGTGCCTGCCCCAATCCAATTGCGCGGAACTTGAGACTGCGGTACATAGGGAAGCAGGCTACCCGGGCCTGATCTGGGGCACAAGTCCCTTCCGCTCAACTCGAGACTCGAGCCCCGGGCTACCTTGCCAGCAGAGTCTTGCCCAACACCCGCAAGGGACCACACGGGACTCCCCACGGGACCCTAAGACCTCTGGTGAGTGGACCACAGTGCCTGCCCCAATCCAATCGCGCAGAACTTGAGACTGCGGTACATAGGGAAGCAGGCTACCCGGGCCTGATCTGGGGCACAAGTCCCTTCCACTCGACTCGAGACTCGAGCCCCGGGCTACCTTGCCAGCAGAGTCTTGCCCAACACCCGCAAGGGACCACACGGGACTCCCCACGGGACCCTAAGACCTCTGGTGAGTGGACCACAGTGCCTGCCCCAATCCAATTGCGCGGAACTTGAGACTGCGGTACATAGGGAAGCAGGCTACCCGGGCCTGATCTGGGGCACAAGTCCCTTCCGCTCAACTCGAGACTCGAGCCCAGGGCTACCTTGCCAGCAGAGTCTTGCCCAACACCCGCAAGGGACCACACGGGACTCCCCACGGGACCCTAAGACCTCTGGTGAGTGGACCACAGTGGCTGCCCCAAACCAATCGCGCGGAACTTGAGACTGCGGTACATAGGGAAGCAGGCTACCCGGGCCTGATCTGGGGCACAAGTCCCTTCCACTCGACTCGAGACTCGAGCCCCGGGCTACCTTGCCAGCAGAGTCTTGCCCAACACCCGCAAGGGACCACACGGGACTCCCCACGGGACCCTAAGACCTCTGGTGAGTGGATCACAGTGCCTGCCCCAATCCAATCGCGCAGAACTTGAGACTGCGGTACATAGGGAAGCAGGCTACCCGGGCCTGATCTGGGGCACAAGTCCCTTCCGCTCAACTCGAGACTCGAGCCCCGGGCTACCTTGCCAGCAGAGTCTTGCCCAACACCCGCAAGGGCCCACACGGGACTCCCCACGGGACCCTGAGACCTCTGGTGAGTGGACCACAGTGCCTGGCCCAATCCAATCGCGCGGAACTTGAGACTGCGGTACATAGGGAAGCAGGCTACCCGGGCCTGATCTGGGGCACAAGTCCCTTCCGCTCGACTCGAGACTCGAGCCCCGGGCTACCTTGACAGCAGAGTCTTGCCCAACACCCGCAAGGGCCCACACGGGACTCCCCACGGGACCCTAAGACCTCTGGTGAGTGGAACACAGCGCCTACCCCAATCCAATCGCGTGGAACTTGAGACTGCGGTACATAGGGAAGCAGGCTACCCGGGCTTGATCTGGGGCACAAACCTCTTCCACTCCACTCGAGCCCCGGCTACCTTGCCAGCTGAGTCGCCTGACACCCGCAAGGGCCCACACAGGATTCCACACGTGATCCTAAGACCTCTAGTGAGTGGAACACAACTTCTGCCAGGAGTCTGGTTCGAACACCAGATATCTGGGTACCTGCCTTGCAAGAAGAGAGCTTGCCTGCAGAGAATACTCTGCCCACTGAAACTAAGGAGAGTGCTACCCTCCAGGTCTGCTCATAGAGGCTAACAGAGTCACCTGAAGAACAAGCTCTTAACAGTGACAACTAAAACAGCTAGCTTCAGAGATTACCAGATGGCGAAAGGCAAACGTAAGAATCCTACTAACAGAAATCAAGACCACTCACCATCATCAGAACGCAGCACTCCCACCCCACCTAGTCCTGGGCACCCCAACACAACCGAAAATCTAGACCCAGATTTAAAAACATTTCTCATGATGATGATAGAGGACATCAAGAAGGACTTTCATAAGTCACTTAAAGATTTACAGGAGAGCACTGCTAAAGAGTTAGAGGCTCTTAAAGAAAAGCAGGAAAACACAGCCAAACAGGTGATGGAAATGAACAAAACCATACTAGAACTAAAAGGGGAAGTAGACACAATAAAGAAAACCCAAAGCGAGGCAACGCTGGAGATAGAAACCCTAGGAAAGAGATCTGGAACCATAGATGCGAGCATCAGCAACAGAATACAAGAAATGGAAGAGAGAATCTCAGGTGCAGAAGATTCCATAGAGAACATCGACACAACAGTCAAAGAAAATACAAAATGCAAAAGGATCCTAACTCAAAACATCCAGGTAATCCAGGACACAATGAGAAGACCAAACCTACGGATAATAGGAATTGATGAGAATGAAGATTTTCAACTTAAAGGGCCAGCTAATATCTTCAACAAAATAATAGAAGAAAACTTCCCAAACATAAAAAAAGAGATGCCCATGATCATACAAGAAGCATACAGAACTCCAAATAGACTGGACCAGAAAAGAAATTCCTCCCGACACATAATAATCAGAACAACAAATGCACTAAATAAAGATAGAATATTAAAAGCAGTAAGGGAGAAAGGTCAAGTAACATATAAAGGAAGGCCTATCAGAATTACACCAGACTTTTCACCAGAGACTATGAAAGCCAGAAGAGCCTGGACAGATGTTATAGAGACACTAAGAGAACACAAATGCCAGCCCAGGCTACTATACCCGGCCAAACTCTCAATTACCATAGATGGAGAAACCAAAGTATTCCACGACAAAACCAAGTTCACACAATATCTTTCCACGAATCCAGCCCTTCAAAGGATAATAACAGAAAAGAAGCAATACAAGGACGGAAATCACGCCCTAGAACAACCAAGAAAGTAATCATTCAACAAACCAAAAAGAAGACAGCCACAAGAACAGAATGCCAACTCTAACAACAAAAATAAAAGGGAGCAACAATTACTTTTCCTTAATATCTCTTAATATCAATGGACTCAATTCCCCAATAAAAAGACATAGACTAACAGACTGGCTACACAAACAGGACCCAACATTCTGCTGCTTACAGGAAACCCATCTCAGGGAAAAAGACAGACACTACCTCAGAGTGAAAGGCTGGAAAACAATTTTCCAAGCAAATGGACTGAAGAAACAAGCTGGAGTAGCCATTTTAATATCGGATAAAATCGACTTCCAACCCAAAGTTATCAAAAAAGACAAGGAGGGACACTTCATACTCATCAAAGGTAAAATCCTCCAAGAGGAACTCTCAATTCTGAATATCTACGCACCAAATGCAAGGGCAGCCACATTCATTAGAGACACTTTAGTAAAGCTCAAAGCATACATTGCACCTCACACAATAATAGTGGGAGACTTCAACACACCACTTTCTTCAAAGGACAGATCATGGAAACAGAAACTAAACAGGGACACAGTGAAACTAACAGAAGTTATGAAACAAATGGACCTGACAGATATCTACAGAACATTTTATCCTAAAACAAAAGGATATACCTTCTTCTCAGCACCTCACGGGACCTTCTCCAAAATTGACCATATAATTGGTCACAAAACAGGCCTCAATAGATACAAAAATATTGAAATTGTCCCATGTATCCTATCAGACCACCATGGCCTAAGACTGATCTTCAATAACAACATAAATAATGGAAAGCCAACATTCACGTGGAAACTGAATAACACTCTTCTCAATGATACCTTGGTCAAGGAAGGAATAAAGAAAGAAATTAAAGACTTTTTAGAGTTTAATGAAAATGAAGCCACAACGTACCCAAACCTATGGGACACAATGAAAGCATTTCTAAGAGGGAAACTCATAGCGCTGAGTGCCTCCAAGAAGAAACGGGAGACAGCACATACTAGCAGCTTGACAACACATCTAAAAGCCCTAGAAAAAAAGGAAGCAAATTCACCCAAGAGGAGTAGACGGCAGGAAATAATCAAACTCAGGGGTGAAATCAACCAAGTGGAAACAAGAAGAACTATTCAAAGAATTAACCAAACGAGGAGTTGGTTCTTTGAGAAAATCAACAAGATAGATAAACCCTTAGCTAGACTCACTAGAGGGCACAGGGACAAAATCCTAATTAACAAAATCAGAAATGAAAAGGGAGACATAACAACAGATCCTGAAGAAATCCAAAACACCATCAGATCCTTCTACAAAAGGCTATACTCAACAAAACTGGAAAACCTGGACGAAATGGACAAATTTCTGGACAGATACCAGGTACCAAAGTTGAATCAGGATCAAGTTGACCATCTAAACAGTCCCTTATCACCTAAAGAAATAGAAGCAGTTATTAATAGTCTCCCAACCAAAAAAAGCCCAGGACCAGATGGGTTTAGTGCAGAGTTCAATCAGACCTTCAAAGAAGATCTAATTCCAGTTCTGCACAAACTATTTCACAAAATAGAAGTAGAAGGTACTCTACCCAACTCATTTTATGAAGCCACTATTACTCTGATACCTAAACCACAGAAAGACCCAACAAAGATAGAGAACTTCAGACCAATTTCTCTTATGAATATCGATGCAAAAATCCTCAATAAAATTCTCGCTAACCGAATCCAAGAACACATTAAAGCAATCATCCATCCTGACCAAGTAGGTTTTATTCCAGGGATGCAGGGATGGTTTAATATACGAAAATCCATCAATGCAATCCATTATATAAACAAACTCAAAGACAAAAACCACATGATCATCTCGTTAGATGCAGAAAAAGCATTTGACAAGATCCAACACCCATTCATGATAAAAGTTTTGGAAAGATCAGGAATTCAAGGCCCATACCTAAACATGATAAAAGCAATCTACAGCAAACCAGTAGCCAACATCAAAGTAAATGGAGAGAAGCTGGAAGCAATCCCACTAAAATCAGGGACTAGACAAGGCTGCCCACTTTCTCCCTACCTTTTCAACATAGTACTTGAAGTATTAGCCAGAGCAATTCGACAACAAAAGGAGATCAAGGGGATACAAATTGGAAAAGAGGAAGTCAAAATATCACTTTTTGCAGATGATATGATAGTATATATAAGTGACCCTAAAAATTCTACCAGAGAACTCCTAAACCTGATAAACAGCTTCGGTGAAGTAGCTGGATATAAAATAAACTCAAACAAGTCAATGGCCTTTCTCTATACAAAGAATAAACAGGCTGAGAAAGAAATTAGGGAAACAACACCCTTCTCAATAGTCACAAATAATATAAAATATCTTGGCGTGACTCTAACTAAGGAGGTGAAAGATCTATATGATAAAAACTTCAAATCTCTGAAGAAAGAAATTAAAGAAGATCTCAGAAGATGGAAAGATCTCCCATGCTCATGGATTGGCAGGATCAACATTGTAAAAATGGCTATCTTGCCAAAAGCAATCTACAGATTCAATGCAATCCCCATCAAAATTCCAACTCAATTCTTCAACGAATTGGAAGGAGCAATTTGCAAATTTGTCTGGAATAACAAAAAACCTAGGATAGCAAAAAGTCTTCTCAAGGATAAAAGAACTTCTGGCGGAATCACCATGCCAGACCTAAAGCTTTACTACAGAGCAATTGTGATAAAAACTGCATGGTACTGGTATAGAGACAGACAAGTAGACCAATGGAATAGAATTGAAGATCCAGAAATGAACCCACACACCTATGGTCACTTGATCTTCGACAAGGGAGCTAAAACCATCCAGTGGAAGAAAGACAGCATTTTCAACAATTGGTGCTGGCACAACTGGTTGCTATCGTGTAGAAGAATGCGAATCGATCCATACTTATCTCCTTGTACTAAGGTCAAATCTAAGTGGATCAAGGAACTTCACATAAAACCAGAGACACTGAAACTTATAGAGGAGAAAGTGGGGAAAAGCCTTGAAGATATGGGCACAGGGGAAAAATTCCTGAACAAAACAGCAATGGCTTGTGCTGTAAGATCGAGAACCTAGGATACCCAAGATATAAGATATAATTTGCTAAACACATGAAACTCAAGGAGAATGAAGACTGAAGTGTGGACACTATGCCCCTCCTTAGATTTGGGAACAAAACACCCATGGAAGGAGTTACAGAGACGGAGTTTGGAGCTGAGATGAAAGGATGGACCATGTAGAGACTGCCATAGCCAGGGATCCACCCCATAATCAGCATCCAAACGCTGACACCATTGCATACACTAGCAAGATTTTATTGAAAGGACGCAGATGTAGCTGTCTCTTGTGAGACTATGCCGGGGCCCAGCAAACACAGAAGTGGATGCTCACAGTCAGCTAATGGATGGATCATAGGGCTCCCAATGGAGGAGCTAGAGAAAGTAGCCAAGGAGCTAAAGGGATCTGCAACCCTATAGGTGGAACAACATTATGAGCTAACCAGTACCCCGGAGCTCTTGACTCTAGCTGCATATATATCAAAAGATGGCCTAGTCGGCCATCACTGGAAAGAGAGGCCCATTGGACTTGCAAACTTTATATGCCCCAGTACAGGGGAATACCAGGGCCAAAAAGGGGGAGTGGGTGGGCAGGGGAGTGGGGGTGGGTGGATATGGGGGACTTTTGGTATAGCATTGGAAATGTAAATGAGTTAAATACCTAATAAAAAATGGAAAAAAAAAAAAGAAAGAAAAAAAAAAAAAGAACAGAATGCCTACTGTAACAACAAAAATAATAGGAAGCAACAATTACTTTTACTTAATATCTCTTAATATCAATGCACTCACTTCCCCAATAAAAAGTCATAGACTAACAGACTAGCTACACAAACAGGACCCAACATTTTGCTACTTACAGGAAACCCATCTCAGGGAAAAAGACAGACACTACCTCAGAGTGAAAGGTTGGAAAACAACTTTCGAAGCAAATGGTCTGAAGAAACAAACTAAAGTAGCCATTCTAATATCGAATAAAATCGACTTTCAACCCAAAGTTATCAAAAAAGACAAGGAGGGGCACTTCATACCCACCAAAGGTAAAATCTTCCAAGAGGAACTCTCAATTCTGAATATCTATGCTCCAAATGCAAGGGCAGCCACATTCATTAAAGAAACTTTAGTAAAGCTCAAAGCACACATTGCACCTCACACAATAATAGTGGGAGACTTCAACACACCACTTTCATCAATTGACAGATCATGGAAACAGAAACTAAACAGGGACACAGTGAAACTAACAGAAGTTATGAAACAAATGGATTTAACAGATATCTACAGAACATTTTATCCCAAAACAAAAGGACATACCTTCTTCTCAGCACCTCATGGTACCTTCTCCAAAATTGACCATATAATTGGTCACAAAACAGGCCTCAGCAGATACAAAAATATTGAAATTGTCCCATGCATCCTATCAGATCACCATGGACTAAGGCTGATCATCAACAACAACATAAATAATAAAAAGCCAACTTTCACGTGGAAACTGAACAACACTCTTCTCAATGATAACTTGGTCAAGGAAGGAATAAAGACAGAAATTAAAGACTTTTTATAGTTTAATGAAAATGAAGCCACAACGTACTCAAACCTTTGGGACACAATGAAAGCATTTCTAAGAGGAAAACTCATAGCTCTGAGTGCCTCCAAAAAGAAACTAGAGAGAGCACACACTAGCAGCTTGACAACACACCTAAAAGCTCTAGAACAAAAGGAAGCAAATTCACCCAAGAGGAGTAGACAGCAGGAAATAGATTGTGGCATGGGAGGACTTTGAGACTTTGGATCTACCCTCACATTTCCCTAGTAACAGAAGAAAGGTAAAGGATCAGCTTTGTCCAGCCATAAAATTTAAATTACCATATGAAAAAGTGGAGATGCTTTGTTGGGGCCTATTAAAGCAAATCTACTTCATCATGGTAAAAAGAATGGAATCTGGCTCTACTTCTAGCCTGAAGTTCCAAACTAGCCCAAATACTGCCTAGCATTGTCTCTTCCTTTTGAATTAATCCAGTTATGCCTGTCAATCACTGGGGATCCCTTCTGCCCCACTCCTCCAGGAAACATGCTATGGAAAGGAAAGATCCATCTTCCTATTCTGGGCTACTGAGATTTACAGTGATCATTCTTTGTTGATTTCTCTCAAATCCTAATAAAATTATCCTGGGAACTCCTTTGAACTCAGCTTCTAGATTCTTTCTTTAAATGAGACTAAGCACCAGAAAAAGGGAATCTTTACATCCCCCAGCAACATCAGCACCCATATCAAGATACATACACACAATAAAAAAAAAATAACTTAAATTTTTGAGACAGGTTTCATGTATCCCAGGCCTGCCTGGAACTATGTAGATTAGTATGATCTTGAACGGCTGAGCCTGCTGCCTATACCTCCTAGGTTGATTACAGAACCTCATCACCATGCTTTGCTTCCCACTTAGCATTGTTTTTAATTTTTAAAATCTATTATTGTGACCAGAAGACAGGCATGTGCTACCATGTAGTGACTATTGCATATGCCAGCAAGATTTTGCTGACAGGACCCTGATATAATTGTCTCTCTTGAGGCTATGCCAGTGCCTGGCAAATACAGAAGTGGATGCTCACAGTCAGCTATTGGATGGAGCACAGAGCCCCCAATGGAGGAGCTAGAGAAAGTATCCAAGGAGCTGAAAGGGTCTGCAACCCTATAGGTGGAACAACAATATGAACTAAGCAGTACTCCCAGAGCTCATGTCTCTAGCTGTGTATGTAGCAGAAGATGGCCTAGTTGGCCATCACTGGGAGGTGAGGCCTTTGGTCTTGCAAAAATTATATGCCCCAGTACAGGGGAATGCCAGGGCCAGGAGGCGCGAGTGTGCAGGTTGGAGAGCAGGGCAGGGGGAGGTTATAGAGGACTTTCAGGTTAGCATTTGAAATGTAAATGAAGAAAATATCTAATAAAAAACGGGGGGAAACTATTATTGTGATCAGATGACAGGCATGTGCCACCACAGTTTATTGTAGTCTTGGGAATGGCAAACACTATACTCAATTAGCTGCTGCCCTGCTGTTAAGTTTGAAGTCTGACTTTACCAGAAAGTCCTGAGCTCAGGGAGTCTGCCATTTTGTACTGAGCTCAGGGTTTTCTGGGATCCCAGACCCCATACTCTATACCTGAGGAATGTTACATAGCCTTAGTTAGATTACAGGTTCAGCTTCCTTTCTCCCAATAATGATCTGTTCAGCTAGCACCTGGGATTCTGTGAATGCCTCCCTATGCTAATGAGGAATGCCAGTACCTTAGCTTTCAGGCAAGGACACTTGCCCACCCTGGATTTTCTTGGCTCCCAGCCCAACCCCAGAACTCTATAACCCTTGATTCACCAGAAGTAAAGTTGATCTTTCTCCCAAAGCTGGTGTTATAATTACCATTCTTACTCATGGGTTGTCCTAAACCCTCTTGGTTGACTCTGCTCCCTTCATCCTCAATGGCCAGTGGCCAACAACTCCGGGGAGAAAGAAGACTCACACTTAATCACAGCCCCAGTACCTAATTAATCTTTGAAAAATAAGTTCAAGGTTATCCTCAGCTACATAGCGATTTTGAGGCCAGCCTGTAATTCCTGAGATCTTTTCTCAAAAAGAAACTGATAGTTCCCTGCTGAAAGACTATACACTTCCCGGCTTCCCTTGCATACTATGTTTGTTATTTCTGCCCCTTAAGATGCCACAGCTCATCTTCTGTAGGCATTCTGGCATAGGAGAAAGATGCCCCTTACAGTAAATAACATGCTAAGGCCAGATCAAGCCTCTCTTTCTTTTTGCCTTCTGCCTGTCTACAGTTGCCCTTAAATAATCTAACCTAATAACACCAAAACTCAGAAAAGCATCTGAAACCTTGTTCCTTGCATACTCTATAGCCCGAGGGCTTGGCAGTGCCACCCATTTTCTTGGGAAATCTTTTTTTTTTTCACTCTCTGTCCCTACCTTTTCTCTCTCACTTTACCATTTCCTGCTGAAACAGTCTGACCTGAGAGACCTAATCAAAAAACTCATAAGTTTATGCAGAGGACTAGGTCCCAGGGTGAAGCACACCCAACTGCATCTGCTGGGAGTCACTGGTGGTCCTACAACATTCCTTTTTGCCCTCAATAGATAACGTTTCCTAGCAACCCTGGGAATCAACTAGTCCTACTGCATTCTTTTCTGCACTTAGAAGATACCATCCTATTCCCTAGCAGCTATTAATTAAAGGCCAGATGTTCTCCAGATAGCCAGCCAGAGCCATTAGCAGCTTTGGTGCCTAAAATGGGCCAATCACTTCAAAAGTCAACTTGTCTATAAACCTCTTACTCAATCATGTAATGCCAAGGCTCAGAAACCCCGCACCCCCACCCCACACCCTGCTTACAGTTTTTTTTTCCTTTTAAAAACCTCTTCCCATAGACCACGAGGTCACTTTTCCCATCCTGTTGCATCAGGAATGTTTGTGGATCAAGCTCTCAAGCTTGAATAAAGACTCTCACATGCTGGCATCAGAGTTGCAGTTCCTGGTTGTCTCTTTGGGGATTTTGAAATCTGGGCAAAGCAGACATCAGTGAATTTGACCAGAACATGAATGTTGTATAGCAAAATGAAGTGACAAGGCAATACATTGGACCTAACTCAGAGGTGTCCTGGTTAGGCCTGGGAGCTTCCTGGAGCTTACTTCTGTAAAATCCACTTGATCAAAGGAACTGGAGACCCTCTACTTGCTACAAATACACTCGATTGGTCAAAGGCTCTGAAAACATATGACTAACCCTGTGGTAATTTAATGCTACCACATTAGCATTGGGAATGCTTCATTACCTTTCAGAGACATATGGCCATTTTAAGAGATTACTCTAGGCAACTGGATATTGATCTCTGATTTTTCCTTTGTCCCTCATCCACTCCAAATTTTCTGTAGAGACTTGTTTAGTCAAAGATTTTAAGAGCTTTTTATTTACTGAGATTGGCCAAAAATTCCTGGAATTCTTCACTGATCCATAGCCCAGAACTCAGAGAACCATCCACTGTCCCTCTGATCTTAGGTCTGTGATTCACTGGAGCTCCATAATTGAAACATATACTGCTAGTCCAAATTCAGAACTTTTGGCTATTTTTAGTATTTATGCTGATTCAAATAACCTCCTAAGACAAAATGGCAGCATATTCTGAAGTCACTTCCCCCATAATACTCTCAGCTAACTTAAATCTTTCTCAAGACTCGGGCTAACAATCATCCTCAAAGACAATGAACACCAGTTTCTGCTGGACCTCTAAACTTGTATCTGTTCCTAAGTGAGATAACAGAACTCTTATGCTTTTCATCTACCTATGCTTAGGCCTCTTCAGGCCAAAAAATGTTCAGCACTGAGGCTTATCAGGAGCTAGGAAGGTAACAGGCAGTTAACCATAGCTCCCAGAAGCTACATTTTTTAGGCGTGAGAAAAGAAAGGGTATATTAAGAGGAAATTAATAATCAGGCGGACTGCATCATGTGGGAGGAAAATGTCCCAAAAAGCAGAGAGAAATTTCAGGAGTGCCTTGCTTTGTTCTCTCTGGGCTTTACAGCAGAAGTACGCTGCCCCTTTTGTGTCTTGTCTAATGTCTGGTGCACCAATATATTCATGTGTTCAATTCATGTATGTTCATGTCCAGTCTGTATGAATGAATGTTCTATGTTTTATGTTGGATAATAAGGATGGTTAAAATACTTTATCTGCAAAGCTGAGAGCTGCCATGTGCTTCAACCAGGAAACAGACACATGGCAGAAGGGCCTCTGCTAGAAAAACTGTTCGTTATAGGAAAAAAGGGAGAGTCTACAGCCTCTTAGTTTTGGGGTAAAAAAGCTGATAAATGTTTTTTTCCTGCAGGGTTCTCTACAATCGTGATTAATGTGTTTGGCAAATGATAAAGTGCTTTTTATTCTATGATTGTAGCTAAAAAAATTAATATTCTCTGATTGGTCTAAACATAACTGCTTCAGTTGGTTCTTTTTTATTGGTAATGTGCTCTGCGTGTTTTCACAATCAGCTCATAAGTTGTTGGTTAAAATTAATAATTGCTACATTGGTACCAGATGGTTAGTCTTAAAATTGATAACTCAAGTTTAGAGTCCTTCCAACACGTGGCAAAAGGCAGGCCAAGAGGCTGGGTCTCTAAAGATATTTTTAGTTGAGATAATAATTAATGTGGTTCCTATCCTAGAAAGTAGAATTTAAGATAAGAGTTAAAGCAATGTCTCTTTATTAAAGCATTAAAGCTTACATATATTCATAGGTATTAATTGGCAGCCAAACTTCGTAATATGATAGTAATGCTTCTAATATTAATTCTATAAGTAATAAATTGTTTTAAAATTGGGTTTTACCTTCCCAAAGTTAATGTTGCAAAAGGAACTTAGTAATTCTTTACAGATCTAGCCAGATGCTGTTTTAATGAAGTTCAAATTCATAGTTTATAAAGAGCTAATCAGACCGTAAAATTTATCAAGGCATTACAATCTGGTTTGCCTACCTTTTATATAGTTATATTAGATCCAAAAGTTTGTTTCTTTTTCTCTCTCCGTTGCATCTTAACGATTGGAAGGGTTTTGCTTCTAGTAAATGTGTAATAACTAGAATATTTTGCCTCTAGTATGGCTTAATATTGATCTAATTATGTGAAAAATTTTTATCATTTCTGCTTCTATACAAGAAGCCAAGAGTTTTAATCTTTCAATGTATATTTTTTCCTAAGTGAAAAATGTTTTATTAACTAATGCTTCTCAAGGGAAGTTTACCTTAAATCCTTGCCCTCACCCAAAAGATTCAGAGACAATATCTTTTAATTAGTTAGGATTTTAGTTTATTACAAAAGGTTTAGCAAAAACTAAAAAAGCTTTTATAATTGTTATTAATTATATTCATTGGTAATTAAAAATATTAGCTGTGCCCAAGACAATTCCTTGGCCAGAAAAAAACATTGTAAAGTCATTTTTCTCATCCTCCCAGTGGATCGTTGGCCCACGTGGGTCCAACTAGCTGCTGGCTGCTGCTGGTCAGGGCCTTGAGACACACAGTTTCCCAGAGCTATAGTACTGCGAGAGGCCACCATAGGCGGGCAGCCTTACAGCGAATTCAGGAGAGGGCCGCGTTCACATTTGCCCCGAGCCTCCACGTGTCCTGACCAGAGTAGCCATATTTTCAGAGTAGCCATATTTTCAGAGTAGTCATATTTTTCCCCGCTAAGGCCCGGGGTGTTCTGTCACCCTTGTTTGAGTTTTCTAGCCTGAGAAAAAGGCCGAGGTGCGGCGGCAGTAACAAGAGCGGCTGTGGCAGCAGGGCCGGCCCCGCCCCAGTGCCAGGACCAGAGCTGCCCCTTGACATAGTGGCGCATCAGGCGCACACTGCTTTCTCCGCTTCAAAATTACAGGTCTCAACAGCGAGTTAAAATCCAGAGTCATTTTCAAAGTGACTCCACATGCCAGGGCGTCAGGCGGCCAGGGCTAAAGACTTAGGGCAAACGCCCCCCACCCCCCAAGTACCCTGTGGGTGTCAGGCCCTAGACCACAGAGCCAAGACTAGGCAGGTGGGCAGGGCCGAGGTAGCACTCCCCTCAAAACAGTTTCATCATCCTATTAAAACCACTGTGATACTAATAAAAAATTGTAAAGTGTATTCGTGTATTTTAGAAAACCTATAACAAAAATTATGTCTTAAAAACCTGACTTAGTGTCTGTCCCTTGTTCCAAACAGCAATTAATTTGGTTATTACAAAATATTAATGATTGACCTATTATGCACCATCATTTTTAATAGATTAACAATCAATATCCCAAAGATGAGTTGATTGTTTTTATACGTGCTTTTTATATCTTCTATAAATTCATGCATGCATACATCCCAATTATTGTGTTTAATAACAACCCCTATATGAGACGTAAGTAAATGTAAATTAGATCACATGCTTATTCTCTTAAGTTTCCCCCTGTTTCAGCACAATTAATCTAGTGTGCTGTAGATGGTGTTTTAAAATGCTGAACAATCAAACCTTAATTTGTATATTAATAGTCAATGCTATATCTCAGAGCTCACAATTGCTTAAGATTGTTCATCCCTCAGATGCTATTAATTCTCAAATTTGCGATTGCTTATGCGTATACAACTCATAGAAAAAATGCTGTCCTTTTAAGAAGGCGGT
The DNA here is from genome assembly GCF_000001635.26 of Mus musculus. NCBI lineage: Eukaryota > Metazoa > Chordata > Mammalia > Rodentia > Muridae > Mus > Mus musculus. The sequence goes on from NC_000086.7 coordinate 168,509,534, forward strand.
TTTTACACATTTTTTAAATTGTTCTAAATTGCCTGGACATTTTAAAACAATGCCAGGCTAAATTTATAGCTCAGACAGTCTATAGGTCGTACATATAAGGTAGATTAAATATATAACCTCGTTCTTTGTATATTCATAACAGCTGTGGTTTAAAATAATATTTTAGTATTCGTGAAAATTGTACATGTATAATTCTTTCCTTTTAGTGTCCTCAGTTACTACTTGTTTCCACATAATAATATTAATTCTTGAGGACTTTTACTTAATAATTTGCTACAAATAAATGCTCTTATTTCTAGTTAATAAATAAATTATGCACATGTGACTCTTAATAACTTTTCAAGCTTTCTAGTTACAACTGCTCCTTAAGAAAAATGATTAAAAGTGCAATTAGTCACTGCCTCTTTACAGCCAAGTATTTAAAATATTTTATCAACAAGTTATTAATTCGAATGATTAGATATTGTGAAACTTTAAAACTTTAACTTCTTAAAAGACAAAGAAGGGGAAATTGTATCCCCATACACACTATTTAGTGCATTCCCATGCACACTATTTAAATCATACATTTAAATGTCAAAGAATTTAATAAATGCTTTATAGTATCTAAAAAGGATCTATTTATTGGCTTATAGGTTGATCCTAAATAGTTACATTATTAGGGAAGGGAAAAACAGGTTCTCTCCACAGAATGCTGCAAAAGCATGATGGTCAATTGGTGTGACGAGCTGGCAGGTAAGTTGACTCAGTGCCCTGATTGAAGTGACTAGGAAACTAAATTGAGTACATGTTTTAGATCCATCCTTGCTTACCATTTTTCCAGTTTAGACTAGCTTCAAGCCTTTTTAACTTTATGGCAAAAGAACATCAGAGACTGTATATTCTGACTTAGTAAGATTAGTCATTTAATAGAGTCATAATTTTTCTCTTTTCTTCAGTGTGACCAGTCATTCTAACTCAATCTTAGACTGGTCTAATATTCAGTCCAATATTAGAGATTCCTATTGTAGATAACTATATTCTTAATTACCTAGCAAAGTTAATTCAGAGCACATCCCCCACTTCCAGAGAGTCTCTGGCCTTTTTACTAATTCTAAAACCAGCCCAGAGACTGAGCTGAGCCTTGCTAAGTTGTAACTGAATAAAGTACCTGGACTTCCCCAAAAGAAGCTTTGTGATGTTACTCTTCACTGTCTAGGATTTTTGTCTTTCATGCAGGTCAATCTACACTTTCAGCCGGACTGCAGTGGACGTGCAGCCCCGCCCCCTAGAGCATGCTAGAGGCAGCTGTTATTTTCATTCTAAAGACATATTGTGGCTTTTGGTCTGACTTTAAATTTAGGTTTGCTATGAGCGCTAGAAAGCCAGAAATTTCAAATATTAGAAGAAATTGGTTTTTATTCTGATAGACAGGCTTAGTCCCTTAGCTGGTCTCTGGATTTCCACCCTTGCTGTTATTGCAAGGTCCCCTTAGTTCCTCAGGCTGTGGGAATAACAGAGATGAGGAGGGTGACCTCCAGCTCTTAATATAGCCTAAGAGCCACAAATTGTGGTGTTACTAGTGATATAACTCTTGTCGAGGCCTTGCTAAATCTGAGGTTGACAATTCTCCTTTAGGAGCTGCACAGTACTCAGAACTATGCATACTGATTTGTGATCATACGAATACAGTACGGGTACCACTTGGGTGCAGAAATTTACTGCAGGGGAAGGTCCAGCTTGAACATTTCTGGGTTCCCTGTGAGATACACCCGGTTTGGATGGAGGTTGGTATCTAGTTCCAGTTACAACCAAAAATATCTTTCTAAGGCTCTGCCTCCCCTCCCCAAAAGATACCAAGAGCCACAAATGTGGGTCGTGACAGCACCCACAGGAGGAATCGGGTCAATTTCCCCCAAGCCATGGTTAAAGCCCACTCATCTACGGATGAGAAAATCTTTTGATCACCTCAGTTAAGCGTGGCCCTATTAAACTTAATTAATGGGGGAGGGGGGAGAGGTTGGAGACCATACAGCTAGAAGGGCAAGCCCTTCACAGACTCCCACTCTAAAAAGCCAATTGGCCTTGTACTACAGAGCCGGTTGTCATCCCCTCCTCCCTGTTCCCCACCTGTCATCCTAGAATGCGGAGGAGGATCCACGTGCTCTCCTTTAGTGTTATCTTATTATAGTGCTTTTAAAAATCAAATCCTGATATAGTTAAGTCTTCACCAGAGTTCCAACGTCCTAGTATGACCGTGAAATTCAGGAGAAATTCAGCAAAGAAGTTACTAGGACAGAAAGGACAGTCTTTTCCAAATAAGGGTTTACCATGAGAAAAGTTAAGGATTCCCACTGAGACAGGTTTCTTCATTGGACCCTAAGAATTCAGGCAGAATTATAGAGCATAAATAATTTTTTTTTTTGCCTCAGTACAGTTTTGTTTAATATTATTTAAAGGGGGGGAAATGTTACCTCCTTCCAGCCTAGCAAGGCTGGCTGTGACCATCTGCAGCTTAAGCGGAGCCACCTGCTGTGCTGCTCCTTTGATGTGCCACTACCTGCCTGAGGCCCAACCTGCCTGAGGCCTAACCGGTTCTCTTCCAAGAATTTTCTGGAGTTAACACCAAACTGCGGTTCCAGAGTTCCCACTAGAAGGCTGACCTATCTACTTCAAAGGATCTTTGGGTGGCTAGGGGCGGGCCTCCCCTCTTCTTTATAAAGCGTGTTTGCTGACATTAAAATTGAACCTTGATCAGAATGACTGTCTTGGTTACATCTTTCTCTTGTCTGCCTAGCTCCCTCTTCTCTTCCAGATTCCAAGATGCCTTTCCAGACTAGAACCCAGACATGTGAGCCACTGGCCGGACACAACATACCAGCTAAGTACTAAAGCATTTCAGGCTCTTGCTCCCATCCATAGACACACACAAACTGGTTATTGGTATCAAGATTGCTGAATGCAGACTTACAGAGATGTAAATGTATTTTGGATATAGATAATATTGAAAAACTTGTTTCACGCAGTCTGTGAATTTTATCTTGGGTATTCCAAGGTTTGGACTAATTATCCACTTATCAGTGATTACCATGTGTATTCTTTTGTGACTTGGTTACCTCATTCAAGATGATATTTTCTAGTTCCATCCCTTTGCCTAAGAATTTCATGAAGTCATTGTTTTTAATGACTGAGTGGTACCCTATTGTGTAAATGTATGACATTTTCTGTATCCATTCCTCTGCTGTAGAACATCTGGGTTATTTTCAGCTTCTGGCTATTATAAATAAGGCTGCTATGAACATAGTGGAGCAAGTGTCCTTGTTACATGTTGGAGTATCTTTTAGGTATATGCCCATCAGTGGTATTACTGGGTCCTCAGGTAGTACTATGTCTAATTTTCTGAGGAACTGCCAGACTGATTTCCAGAGTGGTTGTACCACTCTGCAATCCCACTAGCAATGGAGGACTGTTCTTCTTTCTCCACATCATCACCAGCATCTGAGGTCAGCTTTTCCCTTATGACTAAGTATGTTGAACATTTCTGTAGATGCTTCTTGGCCATTTTGTATTCCACAGTAGAGAATTCTTTGTTTTGCCCTGTATCCCATTTTTTGTTGTTGTCTTTCTAATTAGGTATTTTCTTCATTTACATTTTCAATACTATCCCAAAAGTCTCCCATACCCCTATTCCACTCCCCTACCCTCCCACTCCCACTTCTTAGCCTTGGCGTTCCCCTGTACTGAGGCATATAAATTTTGCAAAACCAATGGGCCTCTCTTTCCACTGATGGCTGACTAGGCCATCTTCTGATACATATGCAGCTAGAGTCCAGAGCTCCGGGGTACTGGTTAGTTTATAATGTTGTTTCACCTATAGGGTTGCAGATCCCTTTAGCTCCTTGCGTACTTTCTCTAGCTCCTCCATTCGGGGCCCTGTGATATATCCAATAGCTGACTATGAGCCTCCACTTCTGTGTTTACTAGGCCCCAGCATAGCCTCACATGAGACAGCTATACCATTTTTAATAGGGTTATTTTGTTCTCTGGAGTCTAACTTCTTGAGTTCTTTGTATATATTGGATATTAGCCCTCTATTGGATGTAGAACTGGTAAAGATCTTTTTCCAATCTGTTGGTTGCACTTTTGTTCTATTGACAATGTCCTTTGCCTTACAGAAGCTTTGCAATTTTATGAGGTCTCATTTGTCTATTGTTGATTTTAGAGCATTAGCCATTGGTGTTCTGATCAGGAAATTTTCCCCTATGCCCATGTGTTCAAGGCTTTCTCTCACTTTCTCCTCTATTAGATTCAGTGTATCTGGTGTTATGTGGAGTTCCTTGATCCACTTGGACTTGAGCTTTGTACAAGGAGATAAGAATGGATTGATTTGCATTCGTCTACTTGTTGACTGCCAGTTGAACCAGCACCATTTGTTGAAAATGCTATCTTTTTTTACACTGGATGATTTTAGCTTCTTTGTCAATGATCACATGGTCATAGGTGTGTGGGTTCACTTCTGGGTCTTCAGTTCTATTCCATTGATCGACCTCTCTGTCAACTGTATCAATAATATGCAGTTTTTTTTTTAATCATATTGCTCTGTAATACAGCTTGGGGTCATAGATGCTGACTTCCTCAGATGTTCTTGTATTTTTGAGAATAGTTTTCGCTATCCTGGTTTTTTTGTTTGTTATTGTTATTCCAAATGAATTTGCGAATTGCTCTTTCTTTTTTGTTGTTGTTGTTGTTTTTTTGTTTGTTTGTTTTTAATATTTTTATTACATATTTTCCTCAATTACATTTCCAATGCTATCCCAAAAGTCCCCCATACCCTCCCCCCCCTACTTTCCTACCCACCCATTCCCATTTTTTTGGCCCTGGCATTCCCCTGTACTGGGGCATATACAGTTTGCGTGTCCAATGGGCCTCTCTTTCCAGTGATGGCCGACTAGGCCATCTTTTGATACATATGCAGCTAGAGTCAAGAGCTCCGGGGTACTGGTTAGTTCATAATGTTGTTCTACCTATAGGGTTGCAGATCCCTTTAGCTCCTTGGGCACTTTCTCTAGCTCCTCCATTGGGAGCCATCCAATAACTGACTGTGAGCATCCACTTCTGTGTTTGCTAGGCCCCGGCATAGTCTCACAAGAGACAGCTACATCTGGGTCCTTTCAATAAAATCTTGCTAGTGTATGCAATGGTGTCAGCGTTTGGAAGCTGATTATGGGGTGGATCCCTGGATATGGCAGCCTCTAGATGGTCCATCCTTTCGTCTCAGCTCCAAACTTTGTCTCTGTAACTCCTTCCATGGGTGTTTTGTTCCCAATTCTAAGGAGGGGCATAGAAAACTCTTCTCAAGGATAAAAGAACCTCTGGTGGAATCACCATGCCTGACCTAAAGCTTTACTACAGAGCAATTGTGATAAAAACTGCATGGTACTGGTATACTGACAGACAAGTAGACCAATGGAATAGAATTGAAGACCCAGAAATGAACCCACACACCTATGGTCACTTGATCTTTGACAAGGGAGCTAAAACCATCCAGTGGAAGAAAGACAGCATTTTCAACAAATGGTGGTGGCACAACTGGTTGTTATCATGTAGAACAATGCGAATCGATCCATACCTATCTCCTTGTACTAAGGTCAAATCTAAGTGGATCAAGGAACTTCACATAAAACCAGAGACACTGAAATTTATAGAGGAGAAAGTGGGGAAAAGCCTTGAAGATATGGGCACAGGGGAAAAATTCCTGAATAGAACAACAATGGCTTGTGCTGTAAGATCGAGAATTGACAAATGGGACCTCATGAAACTCCAAAGCTTCTGCAAGGCAAAAGATACCGTCAATAAGACAAAAAGACCACCAACAGATTGGGAAAGGATCTTTACCTATCCTAAATAAGATAGGGGACTAATATCCTATATATATAAAGAACTCAAGGCTGTGGGCTCCAGAAAAACCAAATAACCCCATTAAAAAATGGGGCTCAGAGCTGAACAAAGAATTCTCACCTGAGGAATACCGAATGGCAGAGAAGCACCTGAAAAAATGTTCAACATCCTTAATCATCAGGGAAATGCAAATCAAAACAACTCTGAGATTCCACCTCACACCAGTCAGAATGGCTAAGATCAAAAATTCAGGTGACAGCAGATGCTGGCGTGGATGTGGACAAAGAGGAACACTCCTCCATTGTTGGTGGGATTGCAAGCTTGTACAACCACTCTGGAAATCAGTCTGGCGGTTCCTCAGAAAATTGGACATAGTACTACCAGAGGATACAGCAATACCTCTCCTGGGCATATATCCAGAAGATGTCCCAACCGGTAAGAAGGACACATGCTCCACTATGTTCATAGCAGCCTTATTTATAATAGCGAATTGCTCCTTCTAACTCTATGAAGAGTTAAGTTAGAATTTTGATGGGGATTGCATTGAATCTGTAGAATGCTTTCTGCAAGATAGCCACTTCTGAGGTCTTCTTTGATTTCTTTCTTCAGAGACTTGAAGTTCTTGTCTACAGATCTTTCACTTGTTTCATTAGAGTCAAACCAAGATATTTTATATTGTGACTATTATGAAGGGTGTTGTTTCCCTAATTTCTTTCTCAGCCTGTTTATCCTTTGAGTAGAGGAAGACCACTGATTTGTTTGAGTTAATTTTATATCCAGCTACTTTGCTGAATTTGTTTATCAGATTTAGGGGAATTGTCTGGTGGAATTTTTTTATTAGATATTTTCTTTATATAAATTTCAAATGCTATCCCAAAAGTTCCCTATACCCTCTCCCCAATCTGCTGCCCTACCCACCCACTCCCACTTCTTGGCCTTGGCATTCCCCTGTATTGTATAAAGTTTGCAATACCAAGGGGCCTCTCTTCCCAATAATGGCCGACTAGGCCATCTTCTGCTACATATGCAGCTAGAAACACAAGCTCTGAGGGTACTGGTTAGTTCATATTGTTGTTCCACCTATAGGGTTGCAGATTCCTTCAGATCCTTGGGTGCTTTCTCTAGATTCTCCATTGGGGGCCCTGTGTTCCATCTTATAGATGACTGTGAGCATCCACTTCTGTATTTGCCAGGCACTGGCATAGCCTCTTACTTGACAGCTATAACAGGGTCCCTTCAGCAAAATCTTTCTGGCATATGAAATAGTGTCTGGGTTTGGTGGCTGATTATGGGATGGATCCCTGGGTGGGGTAGTCTCTGGATAGTCCATCCTTTCGTCTTAGCTACAAACTTTGTCTCTGTAACTCCTTTCATGGGTATTTTGGTCCCTATTCTAAGGAGAAATGAAGTATCCACCCATTGGTCTTCCCTCTTCTTGATTTTCTTGTGTTTTGCAATTTGTATCTTGGGTGTTCTATGTTTCTGGGATAATATCCACTTATCAGTGAATGCATATCTAATGACTTCTTTTGTGATTGGGTTATCTCACTAAGGATGAAATTCTCCAGGTACATCCATTTGTCCAAGAATTTCATAAATCAATTGTTTTTAATTGCTGAGTGGTACTCCATTGCGTAAATGTACCACATTTTTGTATCCATTCTTCTTTTGCAGGACACCTGGGTTCTTTCCAGCTTCTGGCTATTATAAATAAGGCTGCTATGAACATAGTGGAGCAGGTGTTCTTATTTCTGGTGGAATTTTTGAGGTCACTTAAGTATACTATCATATCATCTGCAAATATTGATATTTTTACTTCTTCCTTTTGATTTTATATCAATTTGACCTGCTTTGTTGTCTAATTGCTCTGTCAAGGACTTCAAGTACTATGTTGAATAGATATGGAGAGAGTGGGCAGCCTTGTCTTGTGGGTTAAAAATGGTATCCCATGTGTCTGATCCACCACAGGGCTAGGGCCACTAGTGGAGGTAGTATGAGGGATGTTTGACTGTGTGCACCCTACCCACTGCTGCCAGGCAGATGTCAGGCTGTGAGAAGCTGCACAACCCTGCTTCAGGTATGGGGAGGCACAGTCTGAGGTCCCCACAGAACTACCAGAATTGGCTTGGGGTCCCCAGGCCTGCATGATGGCTGAGGAAGGCAGGTTCTCACTCTTGGGCACCACAGATGCCACTAGATGCTGTGGACTGGCTCTGGCCTGGGGCTGAAGGGAAAATGACAGGGAGGAAAGCACCAGCTGCTTCTAGAGGGGACAAGAGTGTCCTAAGCTCTCTTGGGGGATGCCTTGGCTTGGAAGTGACCATGGCTGAGAACACAGACAGGCCGCCTGTGTGAGATTAGGTGTGGCTCTTTAGAGAAAGACCTGCTCCATTGCTCCAGGACTGTAAGTCCTGATAAGAGGCAATCCATGGTTTTAAGGCATTTATTGTAGGCCAGCCATGGCCACATGGAGAGAGGGCCAGAGAGAGAGGCAAGAGAAAGAGACTAAGAGAGTAAAAGTAGGAGGAGGGGACAAGCAGCCCCTTTTATAGTGGGCCAGGCCTACTTGGCTATTGCCAGATAACTGTGGGGAGGAGCATATCTGACTGTTGCCAGGTAACTGTGTGGGTGGAGTCCAGACAGAATGCCAGGGACTTGGGGCTTTGCCCTATGTGGCTGATGGCCACAGAATAATGGACCTGATGTCCATGTCAGGAGCCTAGTGTCTGGGAGCATATCAAATTTCCTTCTATCCATTGCAGAGTTACCTGTTGTGACTCCAGGGTTTTAACATAGCTCAACCAGAAAACAGACTGCTATTCATGGTCCCACACTGTCTAGACCCTGATTTTAGTGGGATTGCTTCAAGTCTCTCTGCAGTTAGTTTGATGTTGGCTGTATATTGCTTTTACTGTATTCATGTATGGGCCTTGAATTCCTGAATTTTCCAAGACTTTTACCATGAAGGTATTGAATTTTATCAAATGCTTTCTCAACATCTAATGAGATGATCATGTGGTTCTCTTCGAGTTTATTTATATAGTGGATCACATTGATGGATTTCCCTATATTGAACCATCCCTGCATCCCTCCTGAATCTCACGAAGAAAGAAGACCAAAGTGTGGGTGCTTCAGTCCTTCATAGAAGGGAGAACAACATTTTCATGGGAAGAAATATGGAGACAACGTGTGGCACAGAGACCAAAGGAAAGGCCATCCAAAGACTGCCCCACCTGGGTATTCATCCCATATACAGACACCAAACCCAGACAATTTTTGTGGATGTCAAGAAGTGCTTGCTCCTCTATTAATTTCAGTGTCTCTGGTCTTTTGTGGAGGTCTTTGATCCACTTATGTGGGGAATTGCAGGCTGGTCTCCAGTCGAGCTGAGGTCTGAACCCTGATGGTCAAAATTTACCTACATGACATGGTAGGCATTCCCTCATGCTCCTGGAACTCCGGCCCCTGCCTAAGGTACCACCTCCCACAGCCCCCATAAGAGAAGCATGGTCAGTAGTCACTTAAGCAATGGCCCAAGCTTCTGACCTTCACCCTAAACTCCTCCCCAGTTACCTAGCAACAGTGAAGACCATAAAAAGGGGTGCTCAGCCTGCACCTCGCTCTCTTATTCCTTTGTCCTCTCAACCCTCTTTTCTCTCACTTCTCTCTCCTCTTCCCTTTAATAAAAATATTTTAATAAAAATATTTAAAAATATTTTTAAAATTATTAAATATAAAATATTAAAAAAAAGAAGTGCTTGCTGACAGGCACTGAATATAGCTGTCTCATGAGAGGCTCTGCCAGAGCCTGACAAATAAGGAGGCGAATGCTCCCAGCCAACCATTGGACTGAGCATAAAGTCCCCAATGGAGGAGTTAGAGAAAGAAGTATAAGAGCTGAAGGGTTTTGCAACCCCATAGGAAGAACAAAAATATTAACCAATCAGTACCTTCAGAGCTCCCAGGGACTAAACTACCAACCAAAGAGAGCACCTGGAGGAACCCATGCCTCCAGCCACATATGTAGCAGAGAATGGGCTTGTCTGGCATCAATGGAGGGGGAAGCTCTTCTTCCTGTGCAGGCTCGGATGCCTCAGTGTAGCTGAATGACAGGGCAGGGAGGCAGGAGTGGGTGGGTGGGAGAGCACCCTCATAAAAACGGAGGAGAGGGGGAATGGGATAGGGGTTTTCTGGAGGGGAAACCAGAAAAGGGGATAACTTTTGGAACGTAGATAAATAAAATATCCAATAAAAAATATAGAAAAAGAAAGAAAACCTTGTTTCATGCTATTCTACTGTACTCATTTGGTTCTGCAGTTAGAATTTTGCCTATCTACTCTAGACCAGAGTATGTTTGTTTAAAAAGTTTCCACCAAAGCCTCTGTCCTGGGTCTGGCAGGCTACCTGACTCTGCAACAGGGAGCAGGTCAAAAAAACAGAATAGCAGTGAGCAGGACAGGAAAACAGAATAGCTCAGGAAATACTTTGAGGTTGAGAGCAACTAAACTATAAACTATTTACCATAGAGGTTACATATAGCAAGTTGTTTAACTCCTAAATTCTCCCCATTTTTCCTTGATTTTTGTCTACTATCTTTAAAGGTTTACTCAGCTTTGACTTTCTATATTTCAGGGTTTGTACATTCATTGAGTGTGATTTAATAGATGTGTAAATTCTGTAATAAGAAGTTTGTTTGAAACTTTTAACAGAAAGGGTTGACAATAAAAACAAAATCTATGCAGATGTAATTGTAATTTGCTAAAGTGTACTTCTATGTAAATTGAATTCAACTTTTGTGTAAGAAAAGGGTGCGTGCCTGATAGGTTCACCACACAAGATCTGTACCTTGGAGTAAATAACAACTATGGGGTTTACCTCCATTTTGGCTGGTGACCTCATCAGAGCCAAATGATTTTACCATGATCTTGGTTAAGATGGTCACATGGTATTCTTCTACTCCTCCTTGTATTCCTTTTCTGACATTAAGAAGTCAAGACCAGGCTCCTAAGATGGTTTGTTATAAAACTGGGTCATACTCAACAGAGGCATCTTGAATGGCTGAGAAGCACTTAAAGAAATGTTCATCATCCTTAGTTATCAGGGAAATGCAAATCAAAATGACCCCAAGATTCCATCTTACACCCATCAGAACGGCCAAGATAAAAAAAAACTCAAGTGAGACAGCCCATCCTGGCGAGGATGTGGAGCAAGGGGAATATTCTTCCATTGATGGTAGAAATGAAAACTTGAACAACTTCTTTGGAAATCAATTTGACAGTGTCTCAGAAAAGTAAGGGTAGATAGCTCCAGGAGTCTGGAGGAAGAGTGGGGGATAAAGCTGGGCAAGCTGGAGGTGTTAAAGACACCACAAGAAGATCTACAGAGTTAACTAACCTGGGACAATAGGGGATCACAGGGACTAGGCCATCAACCAGGGAACAGGCAAGGGCTGGATCTAGGGCCCCTATACATTTGTAGCAGATGTATAGCTTGGTTTTCATGTGCGTCCTCTGATAATTGGAGCAGGGGCTGTCTCAGTCTATGTCTATTGACATTGGATCCCCTTTTCCTACCTGTACTGCCTGATTGGGCTTCAGTTAAAGAGAATGTGCCTAGCCCTGCTGGGACTACATGCCCCAGGGTGGAGTGGTACCCAAGGGGGTTTCTCCTTCTCTGAGGAGAATCCTCTGGGGGGAGGATTCGTAAGGGTGGGACTTGGAGGAGAGGAGGATGGGGGCCTTAATCAGGATGTAAAGTGAATAAAAAATTAAATTATTGGTTAAAACCCAAATCATACAAAAATATAATGTTTTTGCTATCTTTCTTCAGCTTTAATTATTTGGATAAACTGAGTCATATAAAAAGTGGCATTTTGAAAAAGTACACAAAAAGGTCAGTCTCCCTGTAAACAGTATTTTTAGTTTAAAGTTTATTTTGACACTAAAGTTTCTTTAATTTAAGAATTATACTTTTAAGGCTCTAACTGAACAGAAATAAAACTATGAAATCATAATATCATAACCTCACAAAAGATTTTCTTACTAATTGTAAACTCTTAGAGTACCTACAATGTCACCTTGAAGCCTAGAAGGAATATGCTGGCTTTGGCAGTGATGCTTGTAGTTTTCTAAGAAATTCCAAAAGACAGATTTGTTACTTGTTAAAATTCATTTTAATTCAGTTATTTCACTTGACAAATTATGTCTCTCACAACTGTACTGGCTGATTTTGTGTCAACGTAACACAAGCCATCAGAGGGAGCCTCAATTGAGAAAATGCCTCTGTAGGATTGGTGTGGAGGTACGTTCTTAGTGTATTTTCTTTATTAGTGATTGATGAGGAGGGCCCAGACCACTATGTATGTTGCCACTCCTGCTCTACTGGTTATGGGTTCTATAAGAAAATAGGCTGAAGAAGCCAGAGGAAGCAAGCCAATAGGCAGCACCCCTCCATGGCCTCTGCATCAGCTCCTGCTCTATTTCAGTTCCTGTCCTGAATTCCTTCAATAACGAACAGCAATATGGAAGTTTAAGCCAAATAACCCTTTTCTCCCAACCTGATTTTTGGTCATAGTGTTTCATAACAGCAATAAGAACCATAATTAAGAAAATAACCATCCTATTTTTTAAATAAAATTATGTTAAGTAATAGGGTTACTACTGTCACTGTCTTGAACTAAAGACTTGACCATTGGCAGAGGGACTGAAGTGTTGGCTTTAGCCTTCTTTGTCAATTCAGACTATGTTACGTGCAAGTTATTTATTACAGATTGGACATGAGTGACTGTTTTTGTCTTTCATCTGTTGGTTGAGTGTATGGAATTCAAATATATTCAAATATGTTTAAAAGAGTCTGATAATAGGGTTAATTTTTAAAAGCTTATTGTTGTTCAGTGTAAACTGTAAAAATGAATCATTTCCTCTTGACAGGCAGTCAGTGTCTCTGGGAATACACTTTTTAAAATTGAAAATAATTTATTTTTCAGAAATACAACTTAGAATTAAATTGTCTCTTGAAATATAGTTATGGTACTCTAATGTTAAGAAAAATATGTATTGTCAGTTGGGCATAATAGTGCATGCCTTTAATTCCAGCACTTGAGAGGCAGAGGTAGGTGGATCTCTGAGTTCAAAGCCAACCTGGTCTACAGAGCAAGTTCCAGGGCATCTAGGGCTACACAAAGAACTCTGTCCCAAACAAACAGGAAAAAAATATGAATTGTCATGTTTTCAAATACTAGAAATGGTAACTAAAGTTCCCAATTTTTAAGATTTTACTTTGTCAAATTATTTCCCACTGAAGTTGTGTTTTGTTTGAGTTACTCTGGTTTTGTTCATTAAATAATATGAGTTATTGTTAATATTTGAAATAAATATACAAAGTTCATCATATGTGGAAGTAAGGAATATCAGTTAAATGTTTCCTGTTCAGATTCATCCCTTGGATGCTGACTTTAACTGACTTCTTTTACAAAGCTTTCAGGTGCCTGTTCCTTCTGCAGGAGTCTGACGCAAACAAACAGATAATTACAGTTACCCCATCTCTCTATAGAACTCTGCTACACTCTCCAGACAGTTGTACAATTGCCTTTAACATATGTTATATTGGCTCTTGATGTAACAGTTTTCCTCATGTAGCTTTGTCTCTGAATGTTCCCCACAACGTTGTACAGTTATTACCTCCTGACTTATGTTCTGGATCGTTGCCAGCTGTTAAGTTTTATCATGGCCTCTTTTTTTCCCACTGATCAATTAATTTTAATATTTTATAGCCCCATATAACTATGAATTCTTCTTGTATATATTTATGTAAAGTGTATCAAAAATTAATAATGGATTATACATTAGCACTATGGAAAATGACATGGTTTTTTTATTTTTTTAATTGGATATTTTCTTTTTTTACATTTTAGATGTTGTTCCCCTTTCCCAGTTACCCCACCCCAGGAATCCTCTATCCCTTTCTCCCTTCCCCTGCTTCTATGAGGGTGTTCCCCAACCCACCTACTCCCTTATCATGGCCTCTTGGATAGAACCTCTTCTGAGATGCTCTAACCTCTGCCCATCCATTGCTCTTTCATCAGCTATAAAGGCATTACACTGAAGATTAGCACCCAAAACTCCAAGAGCACTTTGGGTGAGCACTGAAAGGAGACTAATAGACAGGTCATGGGCCATCCACTGCATCCCTCTTTTTGCCACTTTAGATAGTTTGGGGGACTCAGAGCTAAAACAGCTGGATTGAAACCTTCTTTGCATCCATTACTTTCTCTGTTACCAGCTTTGATCAGCCTGCACCCAATGGCTGGAGTGGTCCTTAGCTGCTCCGATACTCCAGAGGTAAAAAGGACTAGTTCTGACTGCTGCTAAGGATATAATTTCCCCAAACAACGATAACTTCTATACCACCAACAAATCCTAGCTGGTTAGAAAAGAGGCCTAAGGACAGAGGGATGAAACAAAACTTTCTGGGTTCCCTCCCACTCTGGCTCTACTCTCTTGATCATTCTTTCCTCATTATTCTCATAATTAGGTTCTTGTGCTATCTTTTAAATGTTTTACCCTATACCCAAACAAAATGTTCCACACAAGCTCTCCCAATAGTTTCCACCCTATGACAGCTCTATTTGTTCCCAACACAGCTATAAAAAGATCCTTGAGAGGCAGTGGAGAAAATGGCTAAAAGGGACCTTCATCCATTTCACACTGAGCCAAACACAATTCTTCTGTTTTCTTCTGTTCCCTTCCTTTGATGCTCTGTAGCTCCTTGCTACTTCTGTTGGCTCATGTTGGTGCAATAGTTCTGACAGTGGGACTAGTTACTGTTCCCTTGTGTCAACTCTATGCCCACTTCCTCTCACTGGCCCACTCCATTTCTCTTGCCTCTGTCCCTTCCTAGTTCTCAACCTTCCCAGAGAATCTCCATTTTACTCGGTAACCTAATCATCTGATTGTAAACCTCTAATAATTAGTTTCCAAATCTCTTCAGGAAGACAGGATGGTGATTGCCTGATCCATCACAGCCAATAAAGTTAAGACCCTCTGCCTACTACATGACTGGAGGATCCCCTACTTCAATGGGTCTTGGACAAAAACCCTCCTCATCAGAAAACAACTTTAACCACCCAGCACTGCATTTTCTTTTAAACTTCCTCTCAGAGTTAGGAATGAGTTTCCTGCTGAAGACTACACATCCCAGCTTCCCTTGTGGACTATGTAAGTAATTTCTAACCCTATAAGAGGCCACAGCCCATAGATTTTTGTAGGCATTTTGGCCATCCACACACCTGGGTGAGAAAGATATCCCCAGGAAGTGAATAAACATGTAAACATGTTACTGCCTAAGACCAGACCAAGCCTTTCTTTCTTTCAGACTTCAGTGTGTGTGTGTCTTTGTGCTATACACAGATGTGGAGGTCAAAGGAGTAGGGTCACTAGGATCTGGGCTTACAGGTAGCTGGGAGCCACTAGTAGCCTGTAAATAGTCTAACAGAAACAAAGTAACCAATGTAGTTTTTATTCCTTGGCTTTGCTTTCTCCTCAGCCTTTCCTGTCATCAAAGCCTGCCTCTGCTCAGTTCACCAATTCCTGCCTATTTTTCAGAATGGATGTACAGTTCATAAATTGCTAATTAAAAAATAGATCTTTTAAAACTCAATGACTTGACATTTTACTTAATTTTTTTAAGATTTATTTTTATGAGCTAGAGAGTTGGCTCAGCAGTTAAGAGTACTTACTGCACTAGTAGAAGGCCCAGGTTCAGTCTTTTAATTCCCAACTGCCTGTAAGTCCAGTTCTATGGGATCCAATGTCCCCTTCTGTCCTCTGAGGGCTTCTGCATGCACACGATCCACACACATAAAATAAATAAATACATAGTCTTTAAATAATTCTTTTTATTATTTGTGTGTGTTTTGTGTATGTGTGTGCTGCACATGCTTGTCAAAGTCAAATGAGTAGGGTCACTAGGATCTGGCATTGCAGGTAGCTTGGGTCCACTAGATAGGGGTACCACTAACTGAACTCTGGTAGCCTGAAGAGTACTATGTGGTCTTAACTGTTAAACCGCCTTTCTAGACCTCTATTTATTTATTTGAGACAGAGTCTCAGGTAGCCCAACTTGGCCTTAAATGCATTTTATAGCTTAGGATATCCTTGACCTTTTGTTTCTCCCATCACTACGTCCATTATAGACATGAACCATCCCATCTGGTTTATATAGTACTTGGAATCAGACTAAGGGTTCTGTGCAGAGTAGGGAAGCACTACCAATAGATCTAGACATCCAGTTTCTCATGCTTTAGCACTCTAGTTCACACATGTGTTCAGGAATAAGAAAATAATATGAATTTACTTATATTTTGTGAGACAACTCCCAACATTTTTTTAAGTCAAAGTGGCACTGCTGCCTTGGCTACTGTCTAGTCATAGTCAAGTTGCAAGATGAATAAAAACACTCACCTGTATTTTCACAAACGCTGATGAAATAGAATATCGGGTTTGGGATTTTTTTATTTGATTTCACTCTGTAACTTATAGCCAGGTCGTTAAACTACAGCTTTTTTTCCTCTTCATTTCTTTTCCATGTGTCTGTAAAATAAGTAATACTTAGTTTTCATCAGCTCTGTGCAAAATACATTACACATTTGTAAATCACACTCTCATTTATGTACTCATTGCCAGACTTACTCCACAAGATCACCATAAGTGGATGTTCTTCTAATTTCTCGATCTCTGCTAACCTCCATTTCAAGAATGACTAACTTTATGAAACTCCTGACAAAGATGAGTTATACGGACTTTTCTTTCATATCTACTAGAAAAAAAAGTTTATTCTTTTGCTGCAGAAGAAAACATGCTTTACCATAATCAGAATTCAAGAATTGCCAACAAATCAAAGAGGTAGAATGTCAGTGGAATGTGTCCATTACACTTCTATTTTGAAATGCAGATTTGTTCTTAGTGGATAAGCAGCTGAGTGGAAGACATAGGAGTGGGGGGGGGGGGGTGGACAGAAGCATAGTTCTCTAAAACACTTCCAGAACAACTTTCAGGTTAATTTTACCACTAAGGACTTTACTATTCATTCATTTGCTAAATGCTGAGTCTCTCAGTAGAGAGTGAACAATTCCCCTTCCATTTCTGCTCACTGCTGTCTTTCTCCACTTTCTCAGCGTGCTGATGCCCCTCGGGTTCCTTCCTCTGACTTTACCCTTCCCCATGTCTAACCACACTCTTTTATCGTTGCCAACACGATGCCTTTCTGTGCCCTCAGTCTGCAACAAGGCTCTAGTGTGCTGTATCCCCATTCCTTCGCTCCTGCTAATGTTCCAAATATTCTCTTCCTTTTTTGCAGTTACTTCCCAGGATGTTGTTTCCATAGACCTATCAATGTAAGTCATTTGCCAAGGCCGCAGCCTATATGGAAATCCATCTTCCTTCCTCTTCCTCTATCTGTCAGCCTATTGTCTCTTGTTCACAGCTGCACAAAGTCATAGCTTAAGGTTCTGACGTTATGCTGATATCCCAGGCAACAAATTGCAAGGCCGTACATACAGGTTGACCTCAACAGGAACCACAAAAGATTAATAAAAGGCTAATTAAGGTGTGTGTTTCAACAAACATCTTTATTCGTAGCAAACTATGTAGAAGACAGGGAGAGCTGTCAAGAGTTGTCTCACAAATGAAGATGGGTTCTTTCTTAATTCACATGCGGAAAAAAATGAGTATTGTAAGTAAAATTAGAAAGCTTTGCCATACATAATTCCTGACAAAATATAGTCAAAGAAGAGAAAACTGGAGAAAAGGATCCCCCCCTTTAAAAAAAATCCCTGACCAAGGCTTAAGCAGTGGTTCTCAACTTCCCTAATGCTGCCACCCCTTAATACAGTTCCTGAAGTTGTGGTAACCCCCAACCATAAATTATTCTGTTGCTACCTCATAACTAATTTTTCCACAAAAGTCAGAACCCACAGTTTGAGAACTGTTTAAACACTTGAAGCAGCAGGGAGGGAAAGATGAGGATGAGGACCCTGAAAACTCCATCAGAGAACTAAACCTGATAAACAGCTTTACTGCAGTAGCTGGATATAAAATTAACTCAAACAAATCAGTGGCCTTTCTTTACACAAAGGATAAGCAGGATGAGAAAGAAATTAGGGAAACAACACCCTTCACAATAGTCACAAATAATATAAAATACCTTGGTGTGACTCCAACTAAGGAAGTGAAAGATCTGTATGACAAGAACTTCAAGTCTCTGAAGAAAGAAATTGAAGAAGATCTCAGAAGATGGAAATATCTCCCATGATCATGGATTGGCAGGACTAATATAGTAAAAATGGCTATCCTGCTGAAAGTAATCTACAGATTCAATACAATCCCCATCAAAATTCCAACTCAATTCTTCAACGAATTAGAAATGGCAATTTGCATATTCATCTGGAATAACAAAAAAACCTAAGATAGCAAAAACTATTCTCAACAATAAAAGAACATATGGTGAAATCACCATGCCTGACCTCAAGCTGTACTACAGAGCAATTGTGATAAAAAACTGCATGGTACTGGTACAGTGACAGACAGGTACATCAATGGAATAGAATTGAAGACCCAGAAATGAAACCACACACCTATGGTCACTTGACAAGGGAGTTAAATCCATCCAGTGGAAAAACGAGAGCATTTTCAACATATGGTACTGGCACAACTGGCTGTTATCATGTAGAAGAATGAGAATTGATCCATTCTTATCTCCTTGTACAAAGCTCAAGTCCAAGTGGATCAAAGAACTCCACATAAAACCAGAGACACTGAAATCTGTAGAGGAGTAAGTGCAGAAAACCCTCGAAGATATGGGAACAGGGGAAAAATTCCTAAACAGAAAAGCAGTGGCCTGTGCTGTAAGATCAAGTGTCAACAAATGGGACCTCATAAAATTTCAAAGCTTCTGTAGGGCACTACATAATGTCAATAAGACAAAACGGCCACCAATAGATTGGGAAAGAATTTTTACCAATCCTAAATCTGATATGGGACTAATATCCAATATATACAAAGAGCTCAAGAAGCTGAACTCCAGAAATTCAAATAAACCCATTAAAAATTGGGTTACAGAGCTAAACAAAGAAATGTCAACAGAGGAATACCAAAGGGCTGAGAAGCACTTGAAAAAATGTTCAACATCCTTAATCATTAGGGAAATGCAAATCAAAACAACCCTGAGATTCCACCTCACACCAGTCAGAATAGCTAAGATCAAAAATTCAGGTGACAGCAGATGCTGGCTAGGATGTGGAGAAAGAGGAACACTCCTCCATTGCTGGTGGGATTGCAAGCTGCTACAACCACTCTGGAAATCAGTCTGGCAGTTCCTCAGAAAACTGGACATAGTACTACCAGAAGATCCAGCAATACCTCTCCTGGGCATATACCCAGAAGATGTTCCAAGTGGTAATAAGGACACATGCTCCACTATGTTCATAGCATCCCTATTTATAATAGCCAGAAGCTGGAAAGAACCCAGATGTCCCTCAACAGAGGAATGGATACAGAAAATGAGGTACATTTACACAATGGTGTACTACTCAGCAATTAAAACAATGAATTTATGAAACTCTTGGGCAAATGGATGTATCTGGAGGATATATTATCCTGAGTGAGGTAACCCAATCACAAAAGAAGTCACTTGATATGCACTCACTGATAAGTGGATATTAGCCCAGAAATCTAGAATACCCAAGATAAAACTTCCAAAACACAAGAAAATCAAGAGAAGGAAGACCCACGTGTGGATACTTCATTCCTCCCTAGAATACAGAATAAAATATCCATGGAAGTTACAGAGACAAAGTTTGGAGCTAAGATGAAAGGATGGACCATCCAGAGCCTGCCCCACCTGGGGGTCCATCCCATAATCAGCCACCAAATGCAGACATTACTGCATAAGCCAGCAAGATGTTGCTGAAAGGACTCTGATATAGCTGTCTCTTGTGAGGCTTTGCTAGTGCCTGGCAAATACAGAAGTGGATGCTCACAGTCATCTATAGAATGGAACACAGGGCCCCCAATATAGGAGCTAGAGAAAGTGCCCAGGAGCTGAAGGGGTCTGCAACCCTATAGGTGGAACAACATTATGAACTAATCAGTACTCCCAGAGCTCGTGTCTCTAGATGCATATGTAGCAGAAGATTGCCTAGTCAGCCATCATTGGGAAGAGAGGCCCTTTGGTCTAGCAAACTTTATATGCCCCAGTACAGGGGAAAGCCAGGGCCAAGTAGTGGGAGTGAGTGGGTAGGGGAGCAGAGCGGGGAGAGGGTGTAGGGGACTTTTGGGATAGCATTTGAAATGTAAATGAAGAAAATATATATTTAAAAAAATGTGGTTAAAAAAAAAAAGAATTGCTGTGGTCATGGTGCCTCTTCACAGCAATAGAAACCATAATTAAAACACCAGTTTTCCCCAAATCATAAGCACTAAACGAAAAGCAGAAATTATTTTAAGTTAATTTTTGAATTAACTAGTCTTGAAATTATCTGTTTTCTGTAGTCATATATAACATAATTCTTACTGATTCTTGTAATAAGTAAAAAAAAAAAATGGCTTCCAGTTGGGTCATTAGGAACTGGGTCAGGCTGTACTGGGCAATATCTCCTAGTCATAAAGAATGGCTTAGCCACAACCTTACATATTATGTAAATTTAATATGCCTGAATGTTGAAAACAACCTGCTGGGTATTACGAGCTTTTGGGTTACTATCCACTTATCAGTCAGTGCATACCATGTGTGTTCTTTCGTGATTGGGTTACCTCACTCAGGATGATATTTTCTAGTTTCATCCATTTGCCTAAAAATTTCATGAAGTCATTGTTTTTAATAGCTGAGTAGTACTCCATTGTGTAAATGTACCACACTTTCATAGACCACACGAAGCTCAAGAAGAAGGAAGACCAAAGTGTGGATGCTTCAGTCCTTCTTAGAAAAGGGAACAAAATGCTCTCAGGAGGAAATATGGATACAAAGTGTGGAGCAGAGACTGAAGAAAGGCCATCCAGAGACTCCCATACTTGGGGATCCATCCCATATACAGACACCAAACCCAGAAAGTATTGTGGATGCCAAGAAGTGATTGCTGACAGGAGCCTGATATAGCTGTCTAGTGAGAGGCTCTGCCAGAGCCTGAGAAATACAGAGGTGAGTGCTCCCAGCCAACCTTTGAACTGATCATGGGGTCTGCAATGGAAGGAGTTAGAGAACGGACTGAAGAAGCTGAAGTAGTTTGCAACCCCATAGGAAGAACAACTATATCAACTAACCAGATCGCCCAGACCTCCCAGGGACTAAACCACCAACCAAAGAGAACACATGGAGAGACCCCTGCCTCCAAGCACATATGTAGCAGAGGATGACCTTGTCTGGCATCAATGGGAGGGGAGGCCCTTGGTCCTGGAAAGGCTTGATGCCCCCGTGTAGGGGAATGCTAAGGCGGGGGAGCAGGAGCACCCTCATAGTATTGGGGGGTGGCAGTGTGATAGGGGATGTCTTAGTCAGGGTTTCTATTTCTGCACAAAAGCAAGTTGGGGAGGAAAGGGTTTATTTAGCTTACACTTTCCACATTGTTGTTGACCATGAAAGGAAGTCAGGACAGGAACTCAAGCAGGTCAGGAAGCAGGAGCTGATGCAGAGGCTATGGATGGATGTTACTTATTGGCTTGCTTCCCCTGGCTTGCTCAGCTTGCTTTCCTATAGAACACAAGACTACCAACTCAGGGATATCATGACCCACAATGGGCCCTCCCCACTTGATCACTAATTGAGAAAATGCCTTACAGCTGGATCTCATGGAGACATTTTCTCACCTGAAGCTCCTTTCTCTGTAATAACTCCAGCTTGGGTCAAGTTGACACACAACCAGCCAGTACAGGGGGTTTTCGGAGAGGAAATGGGAAAGGGAATAACATTTGAAATGTAAACAAATAAAATATCCAATAAAAAAAGAAAGAAAATAACCTGATGCACTTCAGCAAGACACAAAAGTAGTTGAAACTTTCTGGTAGGTTCCCCACTTTCTACATGCACTCAGCCTTTATTCCAAGGAAAGCTTGGGGCTCACTGTTCCAATAAAGCAGTCTCAGCTTCTTGAAATATATTCTGTTTGCTTATATGCCTTCTACCTCCCACAACCAACACCCAGAGTTACCTAACAGGTGCTATAACCCTCCAAACCTCGACAGTCATTGCTTACCCCTACAGGTCTTTTCCAGTGACCATGTGATCCAATTTAAAGTAATGTGCCAAGTTTTCCCATAGCCCCATGCCTCCACCTTCTATGTAGGGCATTGCAATTGGTTACCCTGCATAACTAGGGTAATGTCATACATTTCCCTACCCTGTGCCTCCAGCCACATTGCTATCTGTAATAATTAGTGATGATTACAAATTTAACAGGATCTTGAATCACCCAAGAGACAAACCTCTAGGCATATCTATGAAGGAGTTTCCAGATTGGGTTAACTGAGGTAGGAAGGTCTTCACTAAAATTGCATTATACCATTTCATGGGCTGAGGTCTTTGACTGAATTTTTAAAAACAGAAACCAAACTGAGCTCTGACATTCATTTCCATCTGCTTCCTGACTGAAAAAGCAATGTGAGCAGCCTCAGGATCCTACCACCAGGGCACTTGCTGCCATGATCAGCTATACCTTCAAACTGAGAGCCATAATAAACCTTTTCCCTCTTAAGTTGCTACTTCTCAGATACTTGGTCACACTGTAAGAACAAGAAGAAATGCACTAACTTAAATTTCTTGCTGAGTCCTGGTCCACTAAGACACAAATGTTATCATAAATGTAAGTGTACACGGATTAAAAAAATAGAACTATCTGTACAAAAGAAAGTAAGGATGGAGTAGGCAAGGCTAAATGAGAGGAAAGTCACACTGTCCCTTGGGTGGCAGCATCCTAGGTTAGTTTATCTTTAAGGGATATACTGAAAAGCCTAGGGAAGTTTTTGAATAAAGGTAAACTAATAGGAGAGACTGTCTTCCAGTAAGTTATACCTTGGCATCACCACTATACTAACTCAATGGTGGCTGGGTTTTGGGGGTGTGAGAACATGACCCACGGTGATTCCAGAATGTAGCATCTGCTGCTCTGGGACAACTGTTATTACCTTAGAAAGTCAATTTGGGGCATTTCTGAAGCTAAAGTACTCTTCCTGGGTGGTGAAAGAGAAGGTATTATCAGTATAGTATTGGCCTTGGTATGTAAGACCAATCTTAAAATGAAGATAGATATATATGAGAGAGAGATTTAGTTTATATGTATGAGTGTTTGCCTGTATGTATATACACAATGTACAAGTAGCTCTCCAGGAGGCCAAAAGAGGGTGTTCTCTAGAACTGGATTTAAAAGATGCTTTTAGCTGCTATATGGGTACAAGGAACAAAATTCAGACCCTCTGAAAGACTATCAAGGGCTTTTAACTACTGACATATCATTTCAGTCCTGTGTAGAGACTCTATTCTAATAACGTGTGCTTGTTGAGTCTATGTGTCTTTCTGAAATGTTCTGTGTGTGAGCACAAGAATCAAGGAGCCGCTGTGCAATGGTGATGTGCACCTTTAATCTCAGCACTTGGGAGGCAGAGGCAAGTAGATTTCTGAGTTCGAGACCAGCCTGGTCTACAGAGTGAGTTCCAGGACAGCCAGGGCTATACAGAGAATCCCTGTCTTGAAAAAACAAAAACAAAACAAACAAAACAAAACAAAACAAAAAAAAAAACCCAAGGATCCCTGATTACAGTTATCTCCATAGAAAACCTAGGCCTGGAACACACTATATACTAGAGAAAAGGAAAGCCTTACTTCTTATTCATTTATTTTTGGAATTGTACTTTTTTTATGAGATAAACAGTAACTATTAAAATTAAATCCAAAGTAATATTGAACTTAACATTCCAGAAAAAAAAAAAAAGACAAACAGATTGGGTAAGAGACATGGCCACTGCTGCAGTCATAAAGAATGTCACACAGTATAATTAGCTGACACAGCAAACTGACCCAATAAATGACTATTTTTAGAGGAATTTAAACATTAAGTCCTAAGAATAACTCTTTGGCTCTCTACTTGCTTTTTCTCAGATATCACTTATCTCAGATCTCAGGGGCAATTTCTTTTGAGAGCATTTGACTCTTGCTCACTCTTGACCACTGTATTAGATATAAAGAAATACATAGACAAAATACCTTTAAGTTATTTGAGTCCCATTACAGAGAGTAACTCTTTCATTTTTATATAGGATGTATTTTTATATTGCACGCATGGTGAGTGTATATGTGCAGGGCTGGAGTGACAGGGAATTGTAAACTGCCTAACGTGAGTGCTGGGAATTGAGCTTTGGTCCTGCAAGGACAATGCATGCTCTTAACTACTGAGCACTCTCTCCAGCCTATTTATCCATTCACTCATTTATTCATTTACTCATCTACTCATTTATTTATTTAATTTTGGTTTGGCCTCAAACTGAGATCCACAGTCTCTGCATCCTGAGTGCTAGGATTAACGGCATGCAGCACCACTGCCCAGCTAAGCCCATTTATTTAAATAAATACTTCGCAAACAGATTCCAAATAAATCCAAGAGGATACACTAAAAAGCAAATAGCAAAATCAATTTGATTCTTAGGTGAACAGAAAGATCTTGTCAACTTTTCAATAAAAGAACTGCCAGTGGCAAATGAAGAGTAAGCAAGCTTTATATTCTACCACAAGACAGAATTTGGATCTTACAGAAAGCCCTTAAAACACACCTCGCATCAATTTCAGCAATGAAGCACCCATCTAGTCTTACTTTTGTGCAATAAAAATCCAAACTGGCTTCTAAAACTTTTGTCTCTTTCTTGAATTCATTTATAATCAGGTTTCAGGAACTTCATAAATTGCTTCCAAGGCAGAAACATTTTTCCTCAAGACAATTCAGTCCCTTCAAATATCATTAAAGTGTGATTGGCACAGGGCCCTATGCCAGAGGAGCTGACACCCAGAGGGAGAAGCACACAACACTAATAGGGAAACAGGTGCCAACAGACTCTGAGTTGGCAACTCCATTACCTAGAAAAACAGTCTATCTAGGCAAAGGGAACTTTGATGAGAACCAATAGAAATTTTTCAGCAGCTCCATTCTTCTTGGCAAGGGATAAATCAGGACTGCAAATGTCACCTTAGTCATCACATAGCACAGATGCACCCTGGAAGAAGCTGAACTTAAGGCCAACATCTCAGAGAAATTCCTCAAGCAAGCTGCTACTAAGCTTGTACACCACTCCCAAAGGTGGTGCCTCCCTCCTGGGGATTGTCACTACATGTAATTAACATGCTTGGACTAAAATCCCAGGAAGCACAGTAAACCATTTGGAGAAAACAATCTGGAGAAATTATTCATTCCTAAATGTATACCTCAGAGCATCTAGTATAAACACTCTAGCAAATATTTCATGAATTGGGGATATTGTCCTAAGGAGTACTGACACTTGCTACATGTCATGACTACTTAGAGCTTCTGCAAATGGCACCTTAGTCATCACATGGGACTGATCTTATATGATAAGCACCATGATCAAAAGTAACTTGTGTAAGAAAGGGTTTATTTTACTTACATTTCCAAATCACCATAAATCACAGAAAGATGTCAGGACAAGAACTTAAACAGGGCAGGAACCTAGAGGCAGGAGCTAATAGAGAGGCCATGGATGGCTACTGCTTACTGGCTTGCTCCTCATAGCTTTCTCAGACTACTTTCTTCTACCATTTGGAACAATGTGCCCAGGAGTGGCACAACCCATAGTGGTCTGGGCCCTCTCACATCAATCACTAATTAAGAAAATGCCCTATAGATACAGGCTTTCCTACAGACAAACTGATAAAGGCATTTTTATGTTTTCATGTTTCTCTTCTCAAACCATGCTAGCTTGTGTCAAGTTTACAGAGAGAAAGGGAGAGGGAGAGAGAGAGAGAGAGAGAGAGAGAGAGAGAGAACTCATTTGGGTCAAGGACAATGCAGCAATGCTTGGAAGTATAAATGTGTGTGCAACACACAGGAAATGTTAAGTAAAGTTAGTAAAAATGATACTCCAAATCATAAAGCACAAAAGGAAAGACATGTGCATCCAGTAATAATAGGAAGATAGTCAGATCCAAAGGAAACTCCAATTCCACACATCCCAAAAGGCAGCCCAAATAGCCAGAAATGAGCTCAACCTGGATGATTCAAGGATTTTCTGGTAATCAGAAAAAACCCAGACTTCTACCAAGTATACACTCTTTTAATCCCAGCACTTGGGAGGTAGAGACAAGTGGATCTCTGAGGCCAGCCTGGTCTTCAGAGTGAGTTCCAGGACTGTCACTGCTACAGAGAAAAATACTGTCTCAAAACAAAATAAAACAAAACAAAGTAGGCCTTTGTGAGGAACTTGGGAAAGATAGTTCTCCTCAACCAAAAGAAGTAATTTCCCTTACCTCTGGAAGAAAGGGCATATGGCTACCTGTGCCACAAGGCTCCTTCAGTAACACAAGAACCTGTTACACATATCCAAGTCCACCCATGTATCCTAGCCCCTCTCACCTCCTCTACCCTAACCTCCTTCCAGTTCACAGGCTTCCTTCCCACACAGTTACTCATTCTCCTCATAACCCTGCTAATGTTGATATGTTCTCTCTTCCTCTATATGCTCTACTCACCGTTATCTCACTACGTACTCTCTGGTCTCCATCCCCTGTTATTCCACCCTCTCTTTCAGATAGCCCAGGCCATGTCCGGTCTGCTGGTCATTTTAAGTATATTTCTTTAAGTATATTTCTCTTTGTTCTGGATTCTTCAGAAGCTTCTGACTGTTTCCTTTCTTAAACGTATAAACAAACAAACAAGCCTTCCCCTTAACCATAATGTGGAGCTATCATATCATCAGTTTATACAAAGATAACTCCAAAGCGAGAATGACCAAAGTGTGGAAGAAAAAGAAAGTGCCTATGAAGTGACAAGAGCAGCCGATATAGGGCATGGATGGCGCAACAAGTTAGGGGAAACTATGAGGGGTCTTGCAGGTCAACTATGTGAGAAATCAATTAGTTTAACTGGAGAGACAGAAGTAGAATCATACAACTAAAATGAACAGCAAGAAGCTTACAATGTATGGGCAAAACATTTCAGCAATGCCTTCCTTGAACTTTAATAATTTTTTAAAGATGATGTCATGGTTTATATATGCATGGCCCAGGGAATGGCACTATTAGAAGCTGTGGTCTTGTTAGAGTAAGTATGTCAGTCTTCCACTAGCAGTCTTCAGATGAAGATGTAGAACTCTCAGCTCCCCCTGCACCACGCCTGCCTGGATGCTGCCATGTTCCTGCCTTGATGATAACAGACTGAAACTCTGAACCTGTAAGCCAGCCACAATTAAATGTTGTCCTTATAAGAGTTGTCTTAGTCATGATGTCTGTTCACAGCAGTAAAATCCTAACGAAGACAAATGGGGCCCTGCATGTAGCTCTGGCTTTTCTATGTAGACCAGGCTATTCTCAAATTGACAGAGGTACCTCTCTTCCTCTGTCTCTTGAGTGCTGGGACTCAAGTTGCGCACCACCATTTTGGGCCTGATTTCTTTCTTTAAGTCAATAGAAATTTCTGGGTCAGTTAGACATCTCAGCAAGGAAAGATAATTGCCATCAAGCCGAATGACTTGAATTTGAGCTCCATGAAAAGCACCTCCCAGGTGGTGTCTTCTTATGTCTACATTTGTGCTATGAGTTACAAGCCCCACCCCCAAGTGTGACTTTTTTTAAAATAGAAAAGAGAAATAAAAAGCCAAATAAAGCAATCATAATTATCTTATTTTTATAACATGAAAGGTAAGAACAACACATTTTGGGAAAAAGGCTTTCTTTACTTTTTATATTAAAGGAGAAACTCTAAGGCTCTAGCATAATTCTCATATTTATTTTGTAATTATCATAGAAAATATCCCTTCTATTGTAAGAGTCTATCTCAAAATGATCAATTTGAAATTGAAAAATACAAAGGTGGGTCCTGGAAATATAGATCTGCTAGTAGAGTGTTTTCCTACCAGACAGAACTACCCTGAATTCAATGGTGAGCACAGGAATGAGACAAAGGCCTGTAATCCTAACACTCAGGAGGTGGAGTCAAGAGAACCATGGACTCAAAGTTATCCTTATCTACAGATTGAGTTTCAAGGTCAACTCATGATCTCTCCCCTCCCTCTCCTTCTCCCTCTCCCTCTCTCTTCCTCTCTCCCTCCCTCTCCCTCCCCCATCCCCATCTCTCTCTCTCTCTCTCTCTCTCTCTCTCTCTCTCTCTCACACACACACACACACACACATATACATACACACATAAATAATGAATGTAATTTTTTTAATTATAAATGTGGGAAGCTAGGAAGATAGCTTAGTGGGTAAGACTTTGTAAAGAAGCAAGAGCATCTGAGTTCAAATCCTTGGACTCACATTTCTTCAATCTTGGCACTGTACATTGGGAGGTAGAGATAGGTGGATTCCAGAGTTCACTGGCCAACCAATCTAGCTGAAATGTCAAGCTTCTCTTTAAGTAAGAGACCCTGTCTCACAATATAAGGCAAGGGACAGTAGCAGAAGATATCTGACTATTCCTCTATCCTCTACATGCACAAAGATGGTTACACATGACAGAACACACACATGCATACACATACACACACACACACACACACACACACACACACACTACTATTAGAACTAGTTAGTGACTTTAGCAATTTTGCAAAATACAAGGCCAATTTAGAAAAAAAAAACTATATTACTGTCAGTATCAAAGATGGTGTACAACTCTATGCTGTCACCACTAATATCCTGAAAAGTTCCCTAAATCTTATAGGGACCATAAAATAAGATACATAACTGCAAAGCAATAATAATAATGATAATAATAATAACAAGACCCTTTAGGACTAGCAGTTACAAAGCAGAGTTGGAGTTTGTTAAAGATATTTTAATATGAAGTTTAAGTTTGAGGGTTGAGAGAAAGAGAGACACTCTGGAAGTAAGACCTACCTGAAAATATGGGTGTGGGTTACCTGACAGGATTACAGTTGATATAGTAAACATACAGTCA
This sequence comes from Mus musculus, assembly GCF_000001635.26. Classification (NCBI taxonomy): domain Eukaryota; kingdom Metazoa; phylum Chordata; class Mammalia; order Rodentia; family Muridae; genus Mus; species Mus musculus. The sequence continues at coordinate 168,538,575 of NC_000086.7, forward strand.
CGGGGATGTAAGAACTTAGAGTGTCTTCAATGTAAACAGAATTAGTAGTCTTTTTTTTTTTTAAGATTTATTAGTATATCTAAGTACACTGTAGCTGTCTTCAGATACCCCAGAAAAGGGCTTCAGATCTCATTATGAATGGTTGTTAGCCACTATGTGGTTGCTGGGATTTGAACTCAGGACCTTAGGAAGAGCAGTCAGAACTAACCACTGAGCCATCTCACCAGGCCTCAGAATTAGTAGTCTTGTTTGATTGAAGCTTTCAGAGAATGTGCTGGAGACGGTGAGTTCATATTCATTCAGGCCTTAAAGCTGGCTTATTGCTATGCTAACACTAAGTATCTGCATAGGAAGGAAGAATTAGTTCAGTGTCTTTGGGTTTCACAGCAAATGTTAATTATGCTGGAATTTCTGCTTCTCAACTTCTTCCCCTTCTCCATAAATTCCCCTGTCTTTCTACTCTATGCCATTACTAGTGATGAATTAAGAGAGTGTAATGGCTGATCTTGATTGTCAAGTTAACAGGATTTAGAATCAACTATGGATACAAATCTCTGGGCATGTCTTTAAGGGAATTTCTAAATTAGATTAATTGAGGAGGGAGTCTCCACCCTGAATGTGGACAGCACTAGCCCATGAGCCAAGAACCCAGATTGGATATAAAAAAGAAAGAAATCTGAGCACCAGGACATACTTCTGTCTCCTGACTATGGCTGCAATGTGAGCAGTTGCCTTCTGCTTTTAACTCTCAGCCCTATCTACCATGATGAAACTGTGTATTCCAACTGTGAGCCAAAATCAACCCTTCCCTCCTTAAGTGGATTTTGTCACATATTTTTGTCACAGCAAGGAGATAAGGAAATGAATACAGGAACCTTTATATTCTGTAAAAATCTGCATATATATGTTGTAAATAAACCAGTACCTACACAGTGATAATGGTTTGCTTATCAGAGTTCATCTTTACCCTAGATGTAATCCAAATGGTGACTTGGGAGAAATGCAAACCTCAGCATTCTTGGCAAATGTGCCAATGCCCCCATATACATGCAAAGATGGTGATGAAATGACCACCTAGCCAGAGAAACAAGTGTAACCTTTGAAATAACTGTCTCTTTTGCCCATTTCTTATTTTATCTGCTGGCTGACAATGAGATGTAAGCCAGAATATTAGGATATTTTTTTTCAGATTACTTGCTTTCTGAAAAAATTGAAATTTGAAGATCAACTCCAGTCTACTTATGGAGTTCATAGTTACAGGCACCATGCTCTAGTTTTCCAGTTATACTATGTATTAACAATAAACAATACGAAAATAACAATTAAAACTCTACCTCCTCCAGCGTTCTAGCCTTCAGAGGAAAATGTAGAACTTGTCCTGCAGCTGATATTGTGCTACAGTGCACCATACCCAAATACCACTGAGAGAGAGCTGGCATCCCAGGAGTGCTGATACACCTGTGAGCACAGGTAAGACCACCACTTCTGCTCTAAGGGATCTGCCTAGATCTCTCAAAACACAGGAACCTAGGAGCCGCCTAGGACAGGAGCCTCCCAGTTTCCATCTGCACCCAGGGCTAGGCATGTGCCACAGCATCTGGAGCTGATCTCCTGCCACAGTGCTCTATAACCAAATAGCACCAGGAGAGAGCTTGTCTCCCAAGAGTGCCAACACACCTTTGAGCACAGGTAAGACCACCACTTCCGCTCAACTTCCTGGCCCAAGAGGGACCTGCCCAGATCCATCAGGACACAGGAACCAAAGAACAGCTGAGGACAGGATCCTTCCAGTTTCTGCATACACCCCAGAGCTGACCCTGTGCCACAGCTCATCATACCCAAATCCCTCCCAGAGAGAACAGATTTCCCAGGATTACTGACATACAGGCTTGCAGGAGGAATAAGTCACAGTCAGAACAGCAATACCAGCTAACACCAGAGTTAACCAGATGGTAAAAGGCAAGGGCAAGAAATAAGCAACAGAAACCAAGGCTACTTGGCTTCAACAGGACCCAGTTCTCCCACCACAGTGAACCATAGATACCCCAACTCACCAGGAAAGCAAGAATCTGATATAAAATCACATCTCCTGATGATGATAGAGGAAGTTAAGGAGTATGTAAATAATTCCCTTAAAGGAATACAGAACAGAAATAAACAGGTAGAAGACCTTAAAGAGGAAACACAAAAATCCCTTAAAGAGTTACAGGAAAACACAACCAAACAGGTGAAGGAATTGAACAAAACCATTCATTATCTAAAAATGGAAATAGAAACAATAAAGAAATCACAAAGGGAGACAACCCTGGAGACAGAAAACCTAGGAAAGTGATCAGGAGTCACAGATAATATAAGAGATAGAAGAGAGAGTCTCAGGTGCAGAAGATGCCATAGAAAACATTGACACAATAAAGAAATGCAAAATGCAAAAAGCTCCTAACCCAAAATATACAGAAATTCCAGAACACAATAAGAAGACTAAACCTAAGAATAATAGGTATAGAAGAGAGGGAAGATTTCCAACTTAAAGGGCCAGTGAATATCTTCAACAAAATTATAGAAGAAAACTTCCATAACCTAAAGAAAGAGATGCCCATGAACATACAAGAACCCTACAAAACTCCAAATAGATTGGGGCAGAAAAGAAATTCTTCCTGTCACATAATAGTCAAAACAACAAATGCACAAAACAAAGCAAGAATATTAAAAGCAGTAAGGGAAAAATGTCAAGTAACATATAAAGGCAGACTTATCAGAATTACACCACAGTTCTCATCAGAGACTATGAAAGCCAGAAGATCTTGTGCAGATGTCATACAGAGCCTAAGAGAACACAAATGTCAAGCTACTATACCCAGCAAAATTCTCACTTAACATAGATGGAGAAACCAAGATATGCCATGAGAAAAACAAATGTACACAATATCTTTCCGCAAATCCAGCAGTATTAAAGATAGTAGATGGAAAATGCCAACACAAGAGGGGAAACTATACCTTAGAAAAAGCAAGAAAGTAATGTTCTTTCAACAAACCCAAAAGAAGATAGCCACATAAACATAATTCCACCTCTAACAACAAAAATAATAGGAAGCAACAATCACTATTGCTTAATATCTCTTAACATCAATAGACTCAATTCCTCAATAAAAGGACATATACTAATAGACTGGGTACATAAAGAGGACCCAGCATTTTACTGTATACAGGAAACGCTCCTCAGTGTCAAAGACAGACACTATCTCCGAGTAAAGGACTGGAAAACAATTTTCCAAGCAAAAGGTCCCAAAAGAAAAGCTGGAATAGCCATTCTAATATCGAATAAAATCAACTTTCAACCCAAAGTTAACATAAAGAATAAGGAAGGACACTTCATACTCATCAAAGGAAAAATCTACCAAGAAGCACTCTCAATTCTGAACATTTATCCTCTAAATGCAAGAGCATCCACATTCATAAAAGAAACTTTACTAAAACTCAAAGCATACAACACACCACACACAATCACAGTGGAAGTCATTAACATCCCAATGGACAAATCATAGACACACAAACTAAACAGAGAAACAGTGAAACTAACAGAAGTTATGAACCAAATGGATTTAGCAGATAACTATAGAACATTTCATCCTAAAACAAAAGAATATACCTTCTTCTCAGCATGTCATTGTACCTTCTCAAAATTGACCATATAATTGGTCACAAAATAGGCCTCAACAGATACAAGAAGATTGAAATAATTCCATACATCCTATCAGATTACCATGATATAAGGCTGATCTTCTATAACACCAAAAGCAACAGAAAGCCCACATGCACATGGAAGCTGAACAATGCCCTATTCAATGATACCTTGGTCATGGAAGGAAGGAAGGAAGGAAGAAAGAAAGAAAGAAAGAAAGAAAGAAAGAAAGAAAGAAAGAAAGAAAGAGAAAGAGAGAGGGAGAGAGAGAGGAGAGAGAGAGAGAGAAGAGAGAGAGAGAGAGAGAGAGAGAGAGAGAGAGAGAGAGAAGACGTTTTAAAACTTAATGAAAAATCAAGGCACAACATACCCAAACTTAAGGGACACAATGAAAGCAGTGGTAAGAGGAAAACTCATAGCTCTGAGTGCCTCCAAAAAGAAACTGGAGAGAGATTACACTAGCAGTTTAACAGCACACTTGAAAGCTCTAGAACAAAAAGAAGCAAATATGCTCAAGAGGAATAGACAGCAGGAAACAATCAAACTCAGGGCTGAAATCAACCAAGTCGAAACAAACAAACAAACAAACAAATAAAAACCAATAAAACCAGGAGCTTGTTCTTTGAGAATAATCAACAAAGATAGATAAACCCTTAGTCAGACTAACCAGAGGGCATAGAGACAGTATCCAAATTAACAAAATCAGAAATGAAAAGGGAGCTATAACAAAAGAAACAGAGGAAATTTAAAGAGTCATCAGATCCTACTAAAAATGCCTATACTCAACAAAAACAGAAAATCTGGATGAAGTGCACAATTTTCTAGACAGAATCCAGATCAGGTAAGCCATCTAAACAATCCCATAACCACTAAAGAAATAGAAGCAGTCATTAAAAGCCTCCCAACCAAAACTTCCCAGAACCAGATGGGCTTAGTGCAGAATTCTATCAGACCTTCAAAGAGGACCTAATACCAATACACTTCAAACTATTCCACAAAACAAACAAACAAAAACAGAAGGTACACTACCAAATTCATTTTTTGAAGCCACAGTTATGCTGATACCAAATCCACACAAAGACTCAACAAAGAAAGAGAAATCAAATCAATTTCCCTTATGAATATCAATGCAAAAATATTCAATAAAATTCCCACAAACCAAATCGAAGAACATATCAAAAATAATCATTTCATTACGATCAAGTAGGCTTCACCCCAGGGATGCAGGGATGGTTCAATATACAGAAATCCATCAACATAATCCACTACATAAACAAACTCAAAGGAAAAAAACACACGATCATTTCATCAGATGCTGAAAAAGCATTTGAGAAAATTCAACATGCCTTCATGTTAAAAGTCTTGGAAGGCCCACACCTAAACATAGTAAAAGCAATATACATCAAACCAGTATCCAATATCAAACTAAATAGAGAGAAACTTAAAGCAATTCCACTAAAATCAGGGACAAGGCCACCCACTCTCTCCCTATCTATTCAATATAGTACTTGAAGTTCTAGCTAGAGTAATTAGACAACAAAAAAGAGGTCAATGGGATACAAATTGGGAAGGAAAATGTCAAAATATCACTGTTTGCAAATGATATGATAGTATGTTTAAGTGACCCCAAAAATTCCACCAGAGAACTCCTACAGCTAATAAACAACTTCAGCAAAGTGTACAGATATACAATTAACTCAAACAAATCAGTATCCTTTCTGCACTCAAAGGATAAATGGGCAGAGAAAGAAATTATAGAAATGACACCCTTTACAATAGTCACAAACAATATAAAATATCTTAGTGTGACTCTAACCAAATAAGTTATAAGAAGGGGGAACAAAATACCCACAAGAGAAAATATGGAGACAAAGACTGGAGCAGAGACTGAAGAAAAGGCCATCCAGAGATTGCCCCACCTGGGAATCCATCCCATATACAGTCACCAAAACTGGATGCTATTGAGGATTCCAGAGAGTGCTTGCTGAAAGAAGCCTGATATTGCTGTCTCCTGAGAGGCTCTGCCAGAGCCTGATAAACAGAGGCAGATGTTCACAACCAACCATTGGACTGAGCGTGGGGTCCCTGATGGAGGAGTTGGAGAAGACACTGAAGGAGTTGAGGGGGTTTGCAACCCCATTGGGGAACATCAGTGTCAACCAGTCAGACCCCCTGGAGCTCCCAGGGACTTGACCACCAACCAAAGAGTACACATGGAGGGACCCATGGCTCTGGGTGCATATGGGGCAGAGGATGGCCTTGTTGGACATCAGTGGGTGGAGAGGCCCTTGCTCCTGAGGGTATTTAATGCCCCAGTTTTGGGAAATACCAGGGCAGGAAGACAGGAGTGGGTGGGTGGATGGGTGAGCATCCTCATAGGGGCAGGGGGAGACAGGATGGGATAGGGGTTTGAGAAGAGTAGACCTGGAAAGAAAAAAAACTTTTGAAATGTAAATAAAGAAAATATCCAGTTTAAAAAATTTTTAAAAATCTATCTCCTGTATCACCTAAATAACTAAATTGCTCAGGAGCAAATTTAACAAGAATGTCTAATATCTTACATATTGAAAACTGTAAAATACTGCTGAGAAAATTGGAGAGTAGGACAGAAATCTAGCAGATAAGGAACATTTCATAACTCTAAACTGGAAAACTCTGCATTATTAAAATGCCATTTCTCTCCCAAACTGATCTATAAATTCAGTATAATCTGTATAAAAATCCAAGCAGACTATTTTACACAAATTGAACAGATTATAAAAGTTGTACAGAAATGCAAAAGACCTAGTAAAGGTTTTTTAAAGTATATTCCAACAAATATTGGAACATTTGCAGTATTTACTGTAAAGCCACAGAAATTAGACAATGTGAGATCAATGAGAGGCCAGGAATAAATCCTCTCACTTATGGTCAATTTACTTTCAACAAAAGTACCAAGATAATTCAATGAGAAAATGAACAGCCTTTTTACTACATGGTTTGGGGACAATTAGAAATCCATTTGCAAAAGAAAAAATAAAATGTTTACTTAATGCTGCATACAAAAATTAATTTATAATGTATCCTATACTGTAATAGAAGAATTAAAGCTATATAACTTCTAAAATAAACTAGGAAGAATATGAGCTTTATGATTTAAGTTGTAAAAATCAGAATTTATTAAAATTAATTGTTTTGCTTCAACAGGAATGGTTGAAAAATTAAAGACAAGCTAAAGACTATGATAAGATATTACAAATCATATATGGGAAGAAAAAAAAAAAACTGTTGAAATTGAAAAAGACTACCAAAAGTTTTAAATGGTTTGACAGCTATTCTTGGTTCTCAACTTGACTACATCTGGAATAAACTAAAATCCAAAAATGGCGAGCATATCTGTGGGATTGAGGGATTGTCTGCATTGGGTTGGCTTGTGGGCATGTCTTAGGAGGAACATTGTGGTGGTTTCAATATACTTGGCCCAGGGAGTGGCACTATTTGGTGGTGTGGCCTTGCTGGAGTAGGTGTAATCTTATTGGATGAGGTGTGTCTCTGTGGTTGTAGGCTTTGAGAGCTTCCTTCTAACTGCCTGAGGATGCCAGTCTTCTCCTGTTTGCCTCCTGAAAAAGATGTGCAACTCTGAGCTCCTCCTGCCATGCCTTGATGATAATGGATTGAACCTCTTAACCTGTAAGCCAGATCCAATGAAATGTTGTCCTTATAAGGGTTGCCTTTGCTTTTCTCCCTGACTGATCAGCTCCTGAATTTGCCTGGAGATTCAGGCAGCCCTGGAAGTTACTGCTCAATACTGCATCCAGGAGCTGGATCAGTATGGCCAATGTGTAGCAGCCAAGCCAGAGTTGTGGCATCGAGATTGTCACCCCCTTAAGATGAGCATTGCTCGCTGCACGTCCTCCCACCCCACCATCCACCAGAACCTACAGGCCTGTGCTGAGCCGTTTGAAGCCTTTGAGGAGTGTCTTCACTTGAATGAGGCAGCAGTTGGCAACTGTGTTAAACACGTAGGCCACTTCCTACAGTGTGCTGATCAGGTGCAGCCACCAAGTTCACCCACAACTGGAGAGGCACAGCCCCTGCCTGCCTCCTGACAACCGCCTTGGACTTATAGAAAATGGACATGAGCTCGCCTAGAATGACAAGAGTTTTGAAGTCTTTAGGGCCCTGCTATGGGTCTGGCTCTCCTGGACTTAAGGATGCTACATAAATAAAAAGAGTTACCTTTGTCATGGTTTCTGTTCACAGTAGTAAAACCGTAAGATTTTTAAGTGAGAAGATCCACTCCTCTGTGTGCTGTATCATTTCCTGGATTTTGGGAAATGTATCATACAAGAATGGAGAATGTGAGTTACATAGTAAGCATAAATGTATGCATTTCTTTTTATGTATGAATTTCTTTCTACTTTTGACCGCCTTGAATTCTCCACAGTGATAGATGATAAACTCCCAATTGTACGTTAAACAAACCCCTTCTTCCCTAAACTGCTTTTCTTCTGGGTAATTATCTAGCCAGATAAATGAAACTAGAACATACATACTATGTTACGAGTGAATCACAAAAGAATTTTGATATGTAAAAGCCAGAGGCAATAACTGTGTATTGTATCATTCCACATATATGACATTCTTTACATTCCTTTTTGATTTATTTATTTGATGTATACAAATGTTTTGTCTGCATAGATATATGTTTACTTTGTGCATCCTTGGTGCCCCTGGACGTCAGAAGATGTCAGTTCCCCTAGAACTGGAGTTACACATTGTTGTGAGCCACAATGTGGAAGATGATAAATGAACAATTATCTTATTTATTTATCATTTTAATTTTTTGTCATATATCCCAGCTGAAGTTCAATAAATACTCTTATACACTGAACCATCTCTCCTGTCCTTTATGGATCTGACATATTCAAGTAGCAAATTTATATCTATAGAAAGTAGATCAGACTGGGGGTGTATGGTGGTGCACACCTTTAATACCAGCATTTGAGAGGGAGAGACAGACAGATCTCTGAGTTTGAGGCTACGCTGATCTACAGAATGAGTTCCAGGACATAAGGCTGCATACACAGAGAAGCCTTGTCTTGCAAAATAAACCAAAACAAAATAACCTCCCTAATTCTTTTCTTCAGCACAAAAAAACATGTAAAATTTTCATAGCACCATTATCCATATCTCAAATTTCAGATCTCATGTTTCTTTCTAATTTTTTATGTTTGTAATGTGGAAGGGGGTTCTGTTCTCCACTGAATGAAGAGAACCTAGGAATACAGATAAGGAATACAAACTAGAGTCCTCTTTTAAAGTATGTATATAGTTTGCAAAAGGATAGGTAGGTAGGTAGATAGATAGATAGATAGATAGATAGACAAACAGATATATACATACATACACATATATACATACATACATACATACATACATACATACATAATACATACATAGTGTGCATGCGCGCGTGTGTGTGTGTGTGTGTGTGTATGTATGTATGTTTATGCATGCCATGCTGTACCTGTGGAGGTCAGAGGACAACTTCCATCTGTTAGTTCTCTGCTTCTATGGTTTCAGTCCTGGACATCAAACTTGTTCATCAGACTTTGTGGCAAGCACCTTCCCTGTTGAGCCAACTTGCCAGCACTTTGCTACATTTGTGCTAATTTTAATTCAACAGAACTTCTTAGAGTTAAATTCTTAGGAATAAAGTTGTCAAGACTGAGCCACTTTCTCCTCTCCTGATTGATAGCTTTTCAATTCATTTATTACTTAGCCATGGCTGCTGTAAAAAAAAAAAAAGCTGTTTTTGTTGTACTATCCTTTTAGTACATCCTTAGGAAAATACAACTTTGGAATTAAATGGAGCAAAATATAAAATATCAAACTTAAAAGATGTGGATCTAAGATCATTCTAAAGTAATTTTCTCAAAGTCCAATGGCATATTTGTGACTCCTAAATCAATAAATTGACTTAGTAGTGACACAGAGAGAGGGAGAGAAAGAGAGAGAGAAGCAGGAAAGGATGCTCAACAGGTAAAGGGCACGCAATGTAAGCCTGATAAATGAACCCATATACCCATATAAAGGTAGAAGGAGCAATAAAACAGACTTTTAAAAGTTGTTCTCTCACCTCCATAGTCAAGCCCTGGCACACATGTACACTCTTTATACAACACACACACACAGTAATTATAATGATGCTAGTGATGATGATGATAATGGAAACATACTGTAGTATAGCTCTTCTTAAGCCAAAATGCAAACTAAAATGTCAGTTATAATCAGAATTGCAAATTGAATCTTTCATGAACCATAGTTATTAAGTTTAGTCTCTGCACAGAAAGGCCATAAGGAAAATCATTACTTTAAAGATTAACAATAGATAATGTTGAGCTCATACCTGCTTTTTGGTTAATTCCTAGCATTAGGGAGTAAGGGAGACAATAAAAAAATGGACAAGCAATTCACACTGGGAACTGCTCCACGGAACAGATACACACCTGTTCTGTGTAACCTGCTTTCCCCCATTCAACAACTAGAAGACAGCAGAAGTAACAGGGACTAAGAATAATTGGAGTAGGGGAAACAGCTGACAGTAAAGAAGGGAAGACCAAAAAAAAAAAAAAAAAAGTTAAAGTATATAGCCAAATGAGAAAGCAGTTATCTGGCTGAACCAGTCACTAAACTTTAGCTTCTCACAAGGCCACCTGACCCTATAACACCTTTAATGCCACACTACTCACTCCATGCCCCATGACCCACGCTCCACATCATGATGAAAATTTGCCTTCATTTAAACACCTGTGAAAGATACCTCTGGAAGGGTCTTTGTGTGGGAGTGGGTAGGAATGGGGCCGGAATATTCCAGAGAATTTTAACTGAGACAGGGAAAACCACAATGAATGTGGGAGCCAAAATATCAGTGGACTGAAGTCCCCATATGAATAAATAGGGAGGGGGAAGGGAGGGGAAGGAGGGAAGGAGAAAGGAACACTGAGAGAAACATCTGTCTCTCTGTCCCTCTCTCTGTCTGTCTCTCTCTCTGTCTTTCTCTGTCTCTGTTTTTCTGAGGTAAAGACACCTCACACTCCCCTTCATATTCAGCTATGCTGGATGCCTGGTTTTAGCTCTCTCCTCTAAACCAACATGCCCCCCAACACACATACGCTGAAGCCAGGATTAACTTCTCTCTTCCACACTGGTTATCTAACCTGAAGAGTTTCTACAGTCCTGAGGTTCCCCCTATTGCTCAGCTCTCTTCTCTACATCCACTTGGCTCTTTGGCCCTGATTACTTGGTGTTGTCTGGCTACTTTGATAAATAAAAAGTGAAACAAGAGGAAGGAAAAGTCCTAGAGGAATAAGAACTAAGGGGCTTTCAAAGCAGGTCGTAACAGGCTCACAGAGCGTCTCCGAAAGTTGAAAGAAATACATAGTTCTGCTGGCTTTAGAAAGCAACAGACAGTGGGGAAATATCATGGCAGAAAGAGCCCTTCTGAACATATCTGTAAACTGCAGTGGCCTCCTTGACTTCTGGGAGGTCAATTGTTAGTTATCTCACTTAGCTATGTAGAGCAAGGTTTTCTAGGGTTGTTTTGGTTTGTTTTTTAGGGTTTTTATTGTTGTTGTGGGGTTTTCTTTGGCTAAAATATGTGTGTTCTTCTAACCCTTCCCTCTTTGACTTCCTGGATTCATGAAAAGAAAAGGAAAGTAATGGAGCTGTTCCGTGCCCTGTGCTTTTGTAATTGAGAAACATGACAGGTCTTTTTCTCCTTTTCACACATTCTATATTTTAAAAACTGCTGTCAGACTAAGACGTTGCCAAGATTCAACCCCAAATGAAATCATACCAAGAAAACTAAAAGTTATATGAAAAGCAGATGGATTATAGATCAAATCATATAGCCTCCACATGTCTTGTGGTTTAAAAGCTATGTTCATTCCTCTTAGGTCAAATTTACAATATTAGCCATAATTAGTGTATAATAAAATCTTTATCCTTTTATTACTCTACTTTCTTACCATCAGCCTGTATTCCCCAGGTCCAAAGCAATTGGGGAAAAATGAAAATTTTCTGTTGTCAGTTACCTATAAGTCTATCCCGTGGAAGAAAACGAGTATATTTTCCCAAATCTAGAAAATGGAAATAGAGTAAATAAATATTACATAGTTTTCATTATGCTCATTACCTTCACTTAAGAAAAAGATTTCTTAGTCAGACCCTTCTAAAGCAAAAAAGACCCTATTTATATGGAGTTGTGTCAACTGGGAGTATGGAAAAACAAATGTCTTCTCATCGCAGATAGGGCACCATGCAGAGAGCAAAATAAACACTCCATCAAGTTTGGCTTGGAAAATTGGCAAAAGGGTTTATTAGGCTTACTTACTATGGTGGTTTATATATGCTTGAAGTAGGTGTGGCCTTGTTGGAGGAAGTGTGTCACTGTAGGTGTGGGATTTAAGACCTTCATCCTAGCTGCCTGGAAGCCAGTCTTCTAGCAGCCTTCAAATGAAGATGTAGAACTCTCAGTTCCTCCTGCACCATGCCTGCCTGGATGCTGCCATGTTCCCACCTTGATGATAATGGACTGAACCACTGAACCTGTATGTCAGTCCCAATTAAATGTTGCCTTTATAAGAGTTGCCTTGGTCATGGTGTCTGTTCACAGCAGTAAAACTCTAACTAAGACAGTTACAGAATCTTTTTCTCCCAGCCCTCTTTGTTTTTTGTTTGTTTGCTTGTTTTTTTAGTTTTTAAACTCTTTTTGGAACAATAAACATGATAGAAGTAGAAAACTCTCTTACTAAGTCCTCTGTGAAAGGAATTTGTGACGAGTTCCTGATTAGACAGAAACCATTCAATCTCCAAGAAAGAATATGCAGAGTAACTGTGGCTTCATACAATGAAGTAGTGTTCCTTCTGTTTCTATTTTGTGGAATAGTTTGAAGAGTATTGGTATTAGGTCTTCTTTGAAGGTCTGATAGATTTCTGCACTAAGCCTATCTTGTCCTGCATTTTTGTTTTGTTTTTTTTTTTCCCTTGGGGGGAGTTGGGAGACGTTTAATGACTGCTTCTATTTCTTTAGGGATTATGGGACTGTTTAGATGGTTTATCTGATCCAGATTTAACTTTGGTAGCTGCTATCTGTCTAGAAAATTGTCCAACTCATCCAGATATTCTAGTTATGTTGAGTATAGGCATCTTTAGTAAGATCTGATGATTTTTTTATTTACTCAGTTTCTATTGTTATATCTTCCTTTTAATTTCTGGTTTTATTAGTTTGGATACTGTCTCTGTGCCCTCTGGTTAGTCTGGCTAAGGGCTTATCTATCTTGTTGATTTTCTCAAAGAACCATCTACTGGTTTGGTTAATTCTTTTTATACTTCTTTTTATTTCTATTTGGTTGATTTCAGCCCTGAGTTTCATTACTTCCTGCCATCTACTCCTCTTGGGTGTATTTGCTTTTTTTTGTTCTAGAGCTTTCAGGTGTGTTGTTAAGCTGCTATTGTATGCTCTCTCAAGTTTCTTTATGGAGGCACTCAGAATTATGAGTTTTCCTCTCAGCACTGCTTTCATTGTATCCCATAAGTTTTGATATGCTGTATCTCCATTCTCATTGAATTCTAAAAAGTCTTTTATTTATTTATTTATTTATTCCTTGACCAAGTTATCATTAAGTAGGGATTCCACGTGTGTGTGGGCTTTTTGTTGTTTTTGTTGCTATTGAATACCAACCTTAGTCCATCGTGATCTGATGGGGTGCATGGGATTATTTCAGTCTTTTTGCATCTGTTGAGGCCTGTTTTGTAACCAATTATATGGTCAATTTTGGAGAAGACACCATGAGGTGCTGAGAAGAAAGTATATCCTTTTGTTTTAGGATGAACTGTTCTATAGATATCTGTTAAATCCATTTGGTCCATAACTTCTGTTAGTTTTAATGTGTCTCTGTCTAGTTTGTGTTCCCATGATTTGTCCATTGCTGAGAGTGGGGTGTTGAAGTCTCCCACTATTATTGTGTGAGGTACAGTGTGTGGTTTCTTCAAGAAAGGTTTTCTCTGTATGGCTGTGGCTGTCCTAGAACTAGTTCTGTAGACCAGGATGGACTTGAACTCACAGAGATCTGACTGCCTCTGCCTCCTGGGATTAAAAGTGAGCACCACCACAGCCTGGCTGCCAAACTTTTGTAAAACTCAGATCGTTTGGGGGGAGGGTGGATTTCCCAGAAATCTCACCTGTCTAGACCTCAACATATCATGCTGTCCATGATAGCTACCTAGGTTTCTCTTATTTTAAGCTATCACACTTAATGAGAATCCTCTTCAGGTTTTAAAGGAGCATCTTTCCTTTCTTTTAAGGCTCTGTCATGTTGCCTCTAAAACAATTTATTGTTTTTCATAATGCTCTTCTACCTCAAGGCCCCCTAGGGTTACAAGTTTCTCTCTACCAATAAAGTTCCTTTCTAAAGGGCAATTTTGTTATCTCTGTCTATGAACCTGCCCATCTCCATTCTCTAATTATATATATATATATATATATATAAAATAAGAAATACAAAATTTTTAAAGCATATGAAAAGGAGGAGGAAAGTGGAAGTAGCAGGACTTCATGTAGACTACAGGGTTGTCTGAGGTGAAACAGGAAAAGGAAGAAGCACACAGAACTTTGAATGTCTCAGACCTACACTAAGATCTCACTATTTGTATTTGTATTTGTATTTGTATTTGTATTTGTATTTGTATTTGTATTTGTTTTGTATTTGTATTTGTTTTTGTTTTTGTTTTTGTTTTTGTATTTGTATTTGTATTTGTATATGTATTTGTATTTGTATTTGTATTTGTATTTGTTTTGTATTTGTATTTGTTTTTGTTTTTGTATTTGTATTTGTATTTGTATTTGTATTTGTATTTGTATATGTATTTGTATTTGTATGTGTATGTGTATGTGTATGTGTATGTGTATGTGTATGTGTATGTGTATGTGTATGTGTATTTGTATTTGTATTTGTATTTGTATTTGTATTTGTATTTGTATTTGTATTTGTATTTGTATTTGTATTGGTATTTGCCAGAGCTCAGTCACAGTGATAAGTAGCTAAGCAGGCTTGCAGGTCATTGAGGATGGACCATTCCCTTCATGATCAGCTTTACACCTCACCTCGAGTTTCCATGGTAACATCAATTCCAATAAAGAGAAGTTTCACATGTGCCCCTCCTCAGAACTTAAAATACCTTATGAAGGTCTGAAGGGAATGGGTCAGCATTTAAGAATGCTGGATCCTGCTCACAGTCAGCTATTGGATGGATCACAGGGCCCCCAATGGAGGAGCTAGAGAAAGTATCCAAGGAGCTAAAGTGATCTGCAACCCTATAGGTGGAACAACATTATGAACTAACCAGTACCCCAGAGCTCTTGACTCTAGCTGCATATGTATCAAAAGATGGCCTAGTCGGCCATCACTGGAAAGAGAGGCCCATTGGACTTGCAAACTTTATATGCCCCAGTACAGGGGAACGCCAGGGCCAAAAAGTGGGAGTGGGTGGGTAGGGGAGTGGGGGGGGGAGTATGGGGGACTTTTGGGATAGCATTGGAAATGTAAATGAGGAAAATACCTAATTAAAATATTTTTTTAAAAAAAGAATGCTGGATCCTCTTCTGAAGGACCTAGATTCAATTCCCAGCACTCACATGTCAGCTCACAACCCTCTATAACTCCAGATCCAGGGGTTTCTCCACTTTCTTCTGCCCTCCTCAGGCACAAGGCATGTGTGTGTTACACAGACATACATGTAGGCAAAACATACACACATACAATTTTTCTTTAATTTAAAAGAATATAAAGGAGGAGAGCTTTGTTGAGGTCCCAGGGAAAAACATTTCTTTTTGGTAAAGGACAGCTCTTGTATTGTTTTGTTTTAAGGATTTGTTTGGTTTTATTTCATGTGTAAGAATGGCTTGCCATTATGTATGAATGTTCAAGTCAAGTATGCCTGGTACCCAAAGAAGTGAGAAAAGGATGTCAGATCTCCCAGAACTAGAGTTACAGACAATTGTGAGCTGCCCTATGTGTGTAGGAAAACAAACTCAAGTCCTCTGCAAGAGCAGCAAGTGATTTTTAACTGGTATACTAGCTCCCCTGTCCTCTAGTGCCCACTCTCTTAAAAGCTGATGCAACTAGGACTATAATAATGGCTATTCTTGGTTGTCAATTTGACTACATCTGGAATTAACTAAAACCCAAGTACTTGGATACACCTGTGAGATATTTTTCTTAATTAAATCATTTGAAATGTGAAGGTTCACCTTTCATCTGAATCTTTTGATGAGGGAAAATATAGGCTTCTGTTGGAAGCCTATATAAAGGACATGGAAGGAGAAAAACTTACTCTTTGTCTGTTTGCCCTCATTCTTGCTAGCAAGTCCATTCCTTCATTGGCATTATTAGAGCTCATTTCTCCAGAATTCTGGCATATATTGAAAACCAAATAAGGCATCCAGCTTCACGTACTAAGCAACTACTGGACACTTGAACTTTCTGTTGCTATTGTTGGACTAGGTGGATCACATCCTGTAGGTCATTCTAATAAATCATAAATAATATATGTATGAATATATTAATGGATATATTAATAAATCTCTCTATATGTTAGCATTATGTGTGTATATGCATATATGTATATACACACACACACATACACACACACACACACACATATATATATATATATATATATATATATATATATACCCTTTATATATTTATATATTTGGGCCAATATCTAAAACAAAGAAAGAAGAAAAAGTAAAGTTCCAGTTTTTGAGTTAGAACTCAGAAGTGTGGGGCTTAGTAGTAAAGATCTATATGTATATACCATAAATATATATATATATATATATATATATATATATAGAGAGAGAGAGAGAGAGAGAGAGAGATTCACGTTTTCAGTTCTGTTCTGTTCCTGTAGAGCAATGGTTCTTAACTTTTCTGATGCTGTGATACTTTAAGATAGTTCCTCGTAAAGGGACTCTTTAATATAGCTCCCAAACATAAAGTTATTTTTGTTGCTATGGCATAATTGCAATTTTGATAGTTGTGAGTTGTAATGTACATATTTTGGAGATAGAAGTATTCCAAGGGAGTTGTGACCAACAGGTTGAGAACCACTTCTCTGAGAACTCCAACTATACAGGGTAATACAGACTAATACTTCTAGCCAAGAGACCAACCTTCAGGAATGCTGATAAGACAGAAAACATACCTGTGGCTGCTTGGCATTAACAGTGAATAGGCAGAACACAGAATTTTCAAGGCAGTGAAACTATTCTGTAACAAAACTATTCTACAATGGTTTATACATGTCATTTAACATTTGTCAAAATCCATGGCGTGTACAACAGGAAGAATGAAACCCTAGTGTCAGTTATGGACTCTGGGTGATAATGATGTGTCAAAGTAGGTTCACCAGTTGTGATAAATGGGCCACTCAAGTGTGGAGGGTTGACTGTGGAGGAAACTGTGCCTATGGGCATAGGTCAAGGGTGTATGAGAATTCTATACTGTCTACTCAATGTTTCTAGGAACTTAAAATGTTCCCAAACATAAACTTTTTAAACATCACCAATAAAAAGAATCTGGGAATGTTCTTTTTCCATAAGGTGATAGAACAGACATATTTCTTTGGCAGAAAGTAAAGCGAATGATCTCTTAAGGTCCCTTTTCAACCTGATGTCCCTGATTTCTATGCTCTGTTGGGCATTGAAAAACCACTGGCTCTTAAGGCAGGAAGGGATTTTAAGGGTCAACTAATGGATGGATTATTTCCTCTGCAGTAAAATCACTGAAAGGTTATCTGCTCTTCAAAGAAAATACACCAATTGTAGCTTTCATTAATTATTTCAAAGCCTGCTTGCTTGGATAACTTTATCTGAAACATGTGCCCTCATTGAATCATCTGTGTCTCCATAGTTCCTTCACATTGACCTGATACATATACTCAGGAAGACATATGTAAAACTTCAGATGAATCTGTTAGCTGTTTTACAGAGTATCCCACCAATACATGTGACAGCCTAGTCAGAGTTGGAGAGACTGGAAGAAATTAGGTATGTATCAGTAACAACCTGACCGTTCCACAGAAGTCTACAAGTAGTGCCTCGAGTGACCTTGAGGTTCTGGAGAAAGGACAAAAGGAGGGCCTAAGTTAAAGGGTGTACAGGATGACCATGAGCAAGTATGGATAAAGACCATGTTCATTTGTTTGTACCAGGGTCATCATCATATTCATGGGTGCTGATTATGTCCACTCAACTTCCTTAAACATCATCACCAAGCTGCTATAGGTTACTAGCAGTCAAAAATATTCTATCTTCCCGAGGAGTTCTGAGCCTTGCCTAGAAGCTCATGGCACTTGTAATTCCTTCAGTATTTCTCTCTACTAATTACCTTTGCTGTGATACTGATTCCTTTTTTAATTTAGCCTCCTTATATTCACCTGTTTTCCATCAGAACGTTCTCTCTCTCCTCAGTTCTAATAATGATGATATTGCTAAAACCCAAACTCAGGGATGGAGAGATGGATCAACAGTTAAGAGAAATCACTGTTCTTTCAGGGGTCTTGGTTCAGTTCCAAGTACCCACATGGAAGCATGCAATGATCCTTAACTCTAGTTCCAGTGGATCCAACACCCTCTTCTGGCCTCTGTGGTGCACATGTATACATGCAGGCAAAACACTCATACATGTAAAAAAGAAATACATGTGCTTTTCCTTGTAATTAAACATTTATTATTATGGAAAAGTTAAAAAACTATAATAAAATGATGTGTACATAGAAAACAAAGTATACAGTTAAAAATGTTACATAAGAATATCAAATATGGCTGATCGCTGGTTGAAACAACATAATGGTTTAAATACAACATTTTATTTGTTCTCCGTGTCCTCTTAGGTGTATTTATAATTTTCCTTTTCTTTTTCTTCTTCTCTCATATATTACATCCCACCTACATTTGCCCCTCCCCAAGTCTCTTCCCCCCCTTCCCTCTTCCTCAGGTCCACCTCCCCTCCACCTCCCCCCCCCCCCGAAAAGAGAAGGCCTGCCAGGGAAGTCAACCAAACAGAATAACAAGCTACAATAGAGCATGTACCCTTAAGTTAAGACAGGATGAGGCAACTCAAGAAGAGAAATAGGATCTTGTGGAAGCAGGCAAAGTGTCAGATAGCCCTTGATACCACTGTTAATAATCCTACAAAAATACCAAGCTACTCCACTATACCATTTATTCGAGGACTTAAGTCAGACTCCTATAAGCCCCTGATCTCTGCCAGGCCCCAAGATTCATGATCAGTTCAGTTAATTTGAATAAAGGTTTGTCTATCTTGTTGATTTTCTCAAAGAACTAACTCCTCATTTCATTGATTCTTTGAATTGTTCTCTTTGTTTCCATTTTTATTGAATTAAACCCTCAGTTTGATTATTCCCTGCTGTCTACTTGTATACTCCTTTAGGGTGAGTTTGCTTTGTATGTGTGTGTGTGTGTGTGTGTGTGTGTGTGTGTATGTGTGCGCGCACGCGCTACAGGTAACCAGTAAGATCTCTCTAATTTCTTTATGAAGATACTTAGTACTATGAATATTTTTCTTAGTATCACTTTCATTGTGTGCTTTGGTTGCGTTATGCATTGATTTTAACTGAATTCTAGGAAGTCTTTCTTTCTATTTCTGCCTCAACCCAGTGGTCATTCAGCAGGGAGTTGTTCAGTTTCTATGAGTCTGTAGGCTTTTTGTTGTTTCTTTTGTTGTTGAAATCCAGTTTTAATCCTTGGTTTTCTGATAGAATACAGAGGGTTATTTCAATTTACTTGTATCTGTTGAGACTTGCTTTATAACTGTGGTCTATTTTGGAGAAGGTTCTATGAGGTGCTGAGAAGAAGGTATATTCTTTTGTATTTGGGTAAAATGTACTATAGATGTCTGTTAGGTCCATTGGGTTTATAACATCTGTTAGCTCCATTATTTCTCTGTTTAGTTTTTGTCTGAATGACCTGTCAATTGATGAAAGTGGAATATTAAAGTCCCCTACTATTAATTTGTGTGGTTCAATGTATAAATTAAACTTTACTAATGTTTCTTTTGCAGAGGAGAGTGCCCTTGTGTTTGTAAGGTAGATGTTCATAATTGAGATATCATCTTGCTAGATTTTTTTCATTTGATGAATATAAAGTCCTTCCTTATCGCTTTTCATTAATTTTGGTTGAAAATGTATTTTATTAAATAGTAGAATTACTACACCAACTTGTTCTTGTATTCATTTGCTTGGAAAAGCTTTTTTAAACCCTTTATTCTGAGGTAATGCCTATCTTTCATGTTGATGTGTGTTTCTTGTATGCAACAGAAGGATGGATCCTGTTTTCACATTCATTCTGCTAGGCTGTGAGTTTTTATTGGGAAATTGACTCCATTGATATTGAGAGATATTAACGAACAATGATGATTGTTAACTCCTGTTATTTTATTGTTGGTAATGGTAGTGGTAGTAGTGTGTGTGTGTGTGTGTGTGTGTGTGTGTGTGTGTGTGTGTGCTTCCTTTATTCAAGTTTTGCTCCTGTGATATTATTTATTGCCTGCAGAGGTTTTTTTTGGGGGGGGGATGTGGTTAACTGTCTTGGGTTAGAATTTTCATTACAGTACATTCTGTAGAACCGTATATATGTATTGATATTGTTTACATATCATGGAATATCTTGTTTTCTTCGTCTAAGGTGATTCAAAGTTTTGCTGGGTATAGTAGTCTAAGGCTAGCATCCATGGTCTCTTAGAATCTGCAAGACAACTGTCCAGGTCTTTCTGGCTTTTAGAGTCTCCAGGGGAATGCCAGGGCCAAGAAGCAGGAGTGGGTGGGTAGGGGAGGAGGGCAGGGAGGGTATAGGGAACTTTCAGGATAGCATTTGAAATGTATATAAAGAAAATATCTAATAAAAAATAAATAAAATAAGAAAAAGAAGAAGAAGAAGAAGCCAGGCGTAATTCTAATTGGTGTAATTCCAGCTCTTTTTATGTTATTATCCTTTTTTTTCCCTTGTAGCTTTTAATATTCTTTTTTTGATCTGTATGATCGGTGTTCTGATTATTAGGTAGTTGAGGAAATTTCTTTTCTTCTCCCATCTATTTGGTGTTCTCTAAGCTTCTTGTACCTTTATAGGCATGTTCTTCTTTAAGTTAGAAAATTTTTCTTCTATGATTCTGTTAAAAAATATTTTCTGGCCCTTTGAGCTGGGATTCTTTTCCTTATATTCTTATTATTCTTAGATTTAGTCTTTTTATAGTGTCTCAGATTTCTGAGATGTTTTGTGTTAGCAAGTCTTTACATTTAACATTTGATTTCTTCAGTATCATCTCCCATCTCTTGTATTCTGTTGTATTGTTGGTGATGCTTGTATCTGTAGTTCCTATTCATTTACCCAGATTTTCTGTTTAACTGAGTTCCCTCTGTTTGTGTTTTCTTTATGGCTACTATTTCCATTTTCAGGCCTTGAATAGTTTCCCTTACCTACTTTTCTGTTTGTTAATTCTTGGCTTTCTTGGCATTATGTAAGTCAATTATTGATTTCATTTATTTATTTATTTATTTACTTGTTTATTTATTTATTTGGTTTGCGTTATCCCTTTCTTTAAGGGATTTTATTTTCTTTCCTCATAATGACCTCTATTCTCTGTATACAGTTGGTTTTAAGGTCTTTTTTCTTGTGTTTCAGCTGTGTTGGAATAGTCGGGTCTTGCTGTCATAGGATAGCTGGACTTTGGTGGTGCCATATTGCCATGGTTGTTATTGTGCTTTTACACTGGAATTTAGGCATCTGAGTTTGGAATGACCACCAGACTAGGTGCTGATTTCTGAGTTTGTCTCTGCTGGATGGGTGCTTTGTTCCTTGGTTTCTGTTTCCTCTTTGGTCTTCTGGTCTTTGTGAACTGGATTTCTGGTGGCTGATTTTGATGTGTTTATAAACAGATAAAGAGATAATAAGATATGTTCTATGGGGGTGTGGTGAGGTGTGGGGGAAAGGGGTGCCTCAGTGGACCTATACCAAGGCATCCTTTCCCCCTGAGGGAACAGCCACACATCAGTATAGTATAGAAGAGAGTTTATTCAGGGCATGTGGAGGGGATTTAAAAGGGTAGTAGAGGCAGAGAAAGGTAGAGAGAGGGAAAGAGTAGAGAAGTAGAGGCCGGTCATGAACACATGGAGAGATGGGGGAAGCGAATGGGGAGAGAGAGGGAGCAAGAGAGCAAGAGGCAAGAGAGAGGGGCAAGACAGAGAGAGGGGATAAGCAGTCTACCTGGCTGTTGCCAGGTAACTGTGGGGAGCAGCATACCTGGCTGTTGCCAGGTAACTGTGGGGTGGAGTGTAGACAGAATGCTAATAGATTTGACCTCTGATTCTGTAGGGAACCTCTGTCCAAGTTGGAACCTGGACTTCTGGCAGCTAGCTTGGCCTTTGGTGCAGTAGGGAGTTTCTGCCCATGTTGAGGGATGGGATTTGGTGATGAGGAAGGGAGTGGAGATTGTGAGCACTGAGTAAAAGGGAACGTCCACTGGTGGGCAGCCTATCTGTTCTTGTAGTGGCCTATGACTGCTGGTTTAGCAGGAGTCTCTGCCTGAGTTTGCCTAGCTGAATTTCTGGCTTGTTTGACCTGCATCTATTCTTCAAACTGTAGTGGCCTGCACTACTTCTTTGTCTTGCCTAGCCTACAAATGGACAACTGTTCTTCTTACTGGCATACCTTGCTCCTGGGCTGCTGAAGTTTGGGGGTTTTTGTTTTGTTTTGTTTTTTGTTTGTTTGGGTTTTTTGTTTTGTTTTGTTTTGTTTTGTTTTGTTTTGTTTTGTTTGGGCTGGCATGGCCTATACCTGGGCAACAGAAGTCCACAGCAGTTGGGGGCAGGGGCAGGGGCATGGCCACAAGGCAGGCAATGAGGGGTGTGTGTGTGTGTGTGTGTGTGTGTGTGTGTGTTTATGTGTGTGTGGCTATGGGAGTGGGGGGGATAGTGGAATGGGTCTTCAGGAACTGAATCTACATAGTGGGGCAGTTCAGCTAGCAGGCAGGTGTTATCCTGACTCAAAATCATAAATTTTTGAAAGAAAAGACCTCTTTTGTGTGCTAGAGCAATGGTTCAGCAGTTAGGAGCACTTACTGCTCTTGCAGAGAACCTGGTTTCAGTGTACATGGTAGCCCACAACCTTGCCTGTAACTTCATCTTCTGATCTCTCTTGACACCAAGCACATACACACATACGTTCTCTCTCTTTCTCTTCCTCTTTCTCTCTCTCTCTCTCTCTCTCTCTCTCTCACACACACACACACACACACACACACACACACACTCACAAAAATAAAATAAATAAATATTTAGAACCCAAATCCAGACTTGTTTCTTTATACAAAACATCCGTGGTTTGAAATCTGCTCATTCCCACAGCTGTGGGTATTAGCACTGGGAGATGTTTGTGAATTCCAATTGTGTTCTCTGACCCTCCTTCCTCATCTCCAGATTCTTCCTACCTGAACAGGCCAAAGAGAGCAAGAGTATGTGTGCTCACAATAGGTCTTGCTGTGGTTTATACTTGTGTATGTGAAATACAACATTGTTTTTATTCTCCCAAACTAGACAGACAGAAGCTATCCTGCATATGCCCAGCTCTTGGCACCCTCATAATAGAGACAAAAAATTCCTCTATCAGCTCAAACTCCAAGCAATTCTAAATTTGTCTCTTCCTTCTGTACTGACTACCCATGATATGGTTCTTCATCTCTCATTTGGATAATTTCCACATTGTGGACTTTTTATATTAGAGATAGTGTCACATGTAGCCCAGGATACGATCAAACTCTCTATGTAGCTTTCTGAATATGTCTGCATGGTATGCCTTACGTCATAGTTTCTTGTTTTGTCACAATCGAATGTTTTTCCTTAATTTTATGTTAATATAAATTTAGACAACACTTCGTTCCAAAATTTAGTGAGTTAGTTAGTGAGTTAGTTACTTAGTTACTTAGTTTTATTTTTGAGACAGGGTTAGTCTGTGTAGCCCTGGCTTTCCTGGACTTTGCTCTGTAGATTAGGCTGCCTAGATCTCAATGATCTGCCTCTCAAGTGCTGGAATTAAAGGTGTGCATCACCACCACCACCGCTCTATCCCCAAATTTTAATAACTTCTTTCCTCCAAATTCTCCCTGTACCCAAATATAAGAGAAAGGTTTTTTCTCAGAATTATCCAATCAAAAATAAATTCCTTATTATGGTTGCCATATTAAAGACAGCTTCTCAACTACTTCATTTTGAACAACAAATCACTATTTGGAAAAGATACATTAACCTGAAATTACCTCAATCAAAGCTGGATTTGAATGTTTAGAGAGGTCACTTAGCATGATGGAGGAAGGAAAAAAATCAACTTGAACACAGATTATGCCATTATTTCCGGAAAAATTACTTCAAACTGCAGTTC
Source organism: Mus musculus (assembly GCF_000001635.26). Classification (NCBI taxonomy): domain Eukaryota; kingdom Metazoa; phylum Chordata; class Mammalia; order Rodentia; family Muridae; genus Mus; species Mus musculus. The sequence goes on from NC_000086.7 coordinate 168,562,754, forward strand.
TAGGTACCACTGAATACAAGCCTTAAAAAATAAACTTTATTAACAACTGTTAAACACTTAAGTTGAGCTGGATAGATGGCTCAGGGAGTAAAAACGCCTATCTCCAAAATGAGGACCCGAGTTCACTTTGAGAGAACCAGGTCCAGTAAGTTGTCACCTGACCTCCACATGTACACCATAGCTTGTCCCCTCACTGACAAATAAATATAATAAGAGTATAGGTGCTGCTGTCCTGGTGCTCCTCACTGTTAATAAGAAGATGAGAATAGGGAAACAATTCTAATGCTGCCATGGTAAACGTATTCAAAAGGCAGAGCAGTCAAGGAAGGGCATATAGTGCCATGTTTTAAAGTGGCTCTAGGTGAAGTGAATGTCAAAATGCATGTGTGGCATTTGAAACATTGCAGCATGAAATATGAGAGCAAACCCAAGCAGTTTGTGTAGCAGTGCAGTTCTATACCATGTGCTCTAAACCACACATGCATAACTAAAGTTTAAATTAAAATATATAAGTAGACATTTGGCCACTGTAACTCTTGTCCTAAATGACGTCTTCTCAAGTTGAAAAAGGAAAAGATATTCTCAACCTTCAAATTTAGCCAAATTACCATTTAACTTTTATTTCAGGGCCACTTATATTCAAGCATATACTCTGCTCATGTCTCTAGGAAAAGACAGTCTATGTTTCCATTAGGAGTATTCCTCAGCACTCTAAGGACACTTATGCTGATCTCCTTTGTATTCTACCTGGTATAGACAATGGCTCTTGCCCTCTGTTTTGTAAGGGAAAGGAATAATTACTTCTTTTCCCTCCAACCATCTGTCCCAGTCCACATTAGCCTTATTCTAGAACTGTTAAAGCATCAGTAGGAAATGTCCTCTACAGGCTCATATATGTGGAAGGTTTGCTTACCAGCTGGGCTGGCAACACCATTTTTAGAAGGATGCAGATTCTTTTATGGGGTCCAGTTGGAGAATTTAGGTCATTTGGATGTACCCCTGGGGGCATTCTTTGCTGCAGTTTTTCACTGTCTTGCTTTTTCTATGTCTTGCTCACCTACTCCTTCCACCATGTTGCTTTGCTTCACAACAGATACATAGAAATAGATCAAACTGACAACAGACTGATCCCTTTTAAACTGTGATACAAAATAAATCCTTTCTTTGCAACACAAAGATTTACTTTTATTTGTGTGTATACACGTGTGCATGCTGTGCACACACACACACACAGGAGACAGACAGACAGACAGACAGAGAGAGAGAGAGAGAGAGAGAGAGAGAGAGAGAGAGATGTGGGTGTCCTTGGAGGCCAGAAGAGAATATCATATCCCTCACAGTTGGAGTTAGAAACTTTTCTGAACCATGTAACATGGTTATTGGGATCCAACCTCTGATTCTTAACAATAGAACAGAAAGCATCCTTAACCACTGAAGAATCTCTTTACCACCAGCCATTGCTTCTCTTTACTAAGTACTTTGTTATATAGCTCTGGCTGTCCTGAAACTCACCATATAGATCAGGCTGGCCTCCAATTGCCAGTTATTCACCCTTCTTTATCTTCCTGCTGAGATTACAGGTAGGAACCACCATCCCTGGCTTATTCTTCTTCCTTTTCAAGTTGTTTCTTTCAGCTCTTTGTCACAGCATCAGGACAGAGCACAAAACTTGGCTGTGCTTTGTTCACTAAGGGTCATAAAATGAAACAAAAAAATTCTATGGATGTATTTGGTATGATTTAAACACAAATTTTAAAATTCAGCTTATTTTTAATAGTTTTCACCTATGACAAGGTTTCTTAAGTTTTTAAAGATATGCTTTGCTTTTAATTATGTTTTATGCACCTATCTATGTGTGGAGGCAAATGCATGTGAGTGCAGATGCTCAGGAGGCCAGAGGCATCATATCCATTAGGAGCTGGAGTGACAGGCAGTTTTGAGCTGCCTGATGTGGGTGTTAGGAACCAAACTCAAGTCCTTTGCATGAGTAGTATGTGCTCTTAGCTTCTGAACCAGCTCGCCAGCCCCAAACTTTTGTTTTCTCAATATCTTGATTGTGTTTTATGATTTCTCTATGATCTGACGTTTGCCATAGAATGCTCATTCCAGTCAACTGTCTGGAGAAACACTAGAAGTCATTAGAGAGAAAATTGACAACAAGATCAGGACACGGTGGTGCATGCCTTTAATTCTAGCACTTAGAAGGAAGAAGCAGGGGAATCTCCATGATCAAAAGGATAAAAAGAAGTTAGAGACATTGCTAAGTGGCAGATTACCAGCCTAGATTGTGCACAGACCTAGGCCTGATTCCTCACACTTCAAAAAAAAAATAGTCTAACAATCACAGCAAGACTGGAAAGGTGCTGGAGAAGTCAGAGTCTCAGATTCTGCTGACAGAGATTGGAAGTGGTGTGCTAACTTTGGAAAATACTCTGCCGGTTCCTCAGAAACCTCAACAGAGTTCTCCTAAGATCCAGCAATTTTACTCCTAGGTCTATACTTCATGGAAAGGAAACATGTTTATACAAAGCCTTGTGAGGAGATGTGCACAGTAGTGTTGTTGGCAAAAACTCAAAAACAATTCCTGTCCCTCAAGGAATGAAATATATAATAAACAAAAGGTGATCAAGTCACATAAAGAAGTACTATTCAACCACAAAAAGGATAGAATTCTGATACATTTTATATAGATCTACCTTAAACACATTTCCTTCTTTTTGAGATAGAGTCCCTTATAATCTGGTTTGGTCTTCATCTTATAGCCCAAGATGACATTGAACTTTTGATTCGTCTGTCTCCATCATCTGAGTGTTGAGTATATATGTATGTGCCACCACACTGGTGCAATTTCAAGCATGTTAGTCAAGCAACATTACTCACCCCACCATTCTTTTGTTGTCATTTGCTTTTTTGAGGCGGGGTCACAGTCCTGGCTGTCCTGGAACTAACTATGTAGATCAGCCTGGCCTCAAATTCACAGATACCCTCTTACCTCTGGCTCCCAAGTGGTGGGATTAAAAGTGGACACCACCACTGTTTAGGTCAACAGTTCTTGAAATAAAATAGAATAAAATAAGGCAAATACAAATAACCCCTTGTTGTATGGTGCATTTTATTAACTAGTTTTTCTAAAAGTAATGTGATGCTTTTCTTCATATCTACAATATAATATGATAAGAATGTTGTGACTATTCTATAAGCAATAAAGTTCCAGTCTTCCCATTCTCTCAAATTTTTGTAGCTGGTAACAATGGGCTAACAACTGCATAAGAAAACCTTGACTCCTTTCAGTAGGCAACCACTGACCAACTTTTAAAGATTTATTTTTTTCAAGTGTGTGTGTGTGTGTGTGTGTGTGTGTGTGTGTGTGTGTACAGGTATCCATAAGACTGAATCACATAGACACTTCATCCCTCTGAAGACAATACTACAAACAGTAAAACCTTCTCTGGATGCTGGGAACCAAATTGGGGCCCTCTAGAAGAACAATATGTGCTCTTAAGAAGAGAAGCAATTTTCTAGTCTCCATCTTTCCATTTTCAAAGGGGACATGCTTGTCCTTGTTCCAGCAGCCTCATTCCCACCCAGCATCACTCATATATCCTACCCATTTCTGGATATATTTGAATTTCTGAAACCTGGTCAATGAATCAATTCATATCCATTCATATAGTATGCTTCTTCTTTGTCTCATGTGGTATTTTCTTTAACAACAAATAGTAAAAACTTTAGTATTATCTTTGACAAACAGCAGTTCCTTTTTCTCACACATAAAAAATGTGAATATAGGCAGGGGCTAAAATTTCATCAAATGTCCAATGACATCTCAATGTGGCAGAGAGTCTACTAGGTGTCTGTCAAGTATCTGTCTTCTTAAACATGAGATTTGAAGTCTCAAATAAAATGATCTCTCTCTCTCTTATACCTGGGAGTACTTGAGACACTATTAATCACTGTCAGTCAGAAGGGGACCAGGAATGGAGGTGCAAACATAGTTCAGGAGTTAGGGGTGGGGAAGATCACAATATATTTGAAGCAAGCCTGATCTTCATAATAAGTTTCAGGCCAGTCAGGAGGGCTACCAAGTAAGACCCTGTCTCAAATCACCACACACACACACACACACACACACACACACACACACACACACAGACACACAGACACACACACACAAACATGAGTGTATACATTGCAGGAGGACTTTCATGATGGCAATTTCAGAGTGGGTAGCCACAGTGAATATATTTATCTTTCCATTTGCTTTTCCCCTTCTATATATCTGGAACAAAAATCTGATGGATAGGACTTAGGATATAGCTTTGATAAATCAGTGCTTACCTCCCATGCATGAAGCCTGGGGGTCCATTCTCAACATCACATAAAACAGGTACATTAGTTACTCGTTTCATTGCTATGATAAAATACCTGACAAAACAGCTTAAGGAAAGAAAGGTTTATCTTGGCTCACAGTTTGAAGTTATAGTCCATCATGGTGGGGAGTAGGGAAGACATGATGGCAGAAACTTGAGGCAGCTTGTATCCACCGTCAGGAAGCAGATGGAGAGGAATGCTTGTCTTTGTTTCTCTTACTAAGTTTGTTTGTTTGTTTGTTTGTTTATTTATTTCAAGCATTCATTCAGTACAGGGTCTTTGATTGTGGGATGGAGCCAACCACACTAATTTTGAGTCTTCCCACCTCAATTAACCTAATCTACAAACCCCTTCAGAGACATACGCAGGAATTTGCCTCCTAGGTGACTCAAGATCCTGTTAAACTGATAGTCAATATTACTGTCACATACTGACTATAGTGGTGAGTCCCTGCATTCCCAGCCTTGAGGAAGTGGAGACAGGAGAAGTTCAAGGTAATTCTCATCTACATAGTGAGTTCAAGATAAGCAATCTTTCAAAATGACGGGAGGGAAGGAAGGTATACGGGAAGGGAGAGAGAAAGGGAAGAAGGATTGGAGTGAGTGAGTGAGGGAGATAGGGAGACAGAGAAGAGCGGGGGAGCAAATATAGCCAGAGCTCTAGCAGCACCTTGAGAACAGACAGAATTAGGTCAGACCAAATGGTGCCAAAGAAGAACAGAATCATAAGGAACAGAGGTCTCTATTCATACCATGTAATCACACTGACAATTCTGAACTCCCCACTGTGGACTAAATAAAGCTATACTGTAAGGCTGGGTTTTTGCTACCTGCAATTTAATACAAGTTCTGATAGATTATCTGTAGTTGTTCTGCTCTACTCACTGAAGTTTAAAACGTGGTACTGCATTACTCATGGCAGAGAATAGAGGACAGCATTTGTCACAAGCCATAGGTTTCTAGTTCTGTAAAAGGTACAGTAATACAAGGGTATTATTCTAGAAACAGATGTTTATCACATACAAGTTATAGTTGGAAGTAAAATTAAATTTTTCACTAAAGATGTGTTTGTCTAGCATGTACGAAGCCCTGAGTTTGATGCCTAGCACCAAATAAATAGGGAACAATGGAGAAACCGTGCAATCCCAGTACTTGAGAGGTGGGCAGGAAATTCAAGGTCATCTTCAGTTACTTAACAAGTCAGAAGCCAATCTGGGCTTTGTTAGACTCTAAGAATAACAGTAATAAGAGTAAACGTTTAAGATGGCAGTCAAACACTCATTGGACCTCTTACAGATACACTAAAATCACGTGACAACGAGTATCCAACAAGATCTAGGTTCCTTCAGATTACTGAGTGGAAAGGTAAACGTAGCCGTGCACATACACACACATACACACACCACACACACATACCCACACACACATACCCACACACACCCACACACACCCACACACATTCACACATCTAATTTCCATATACATTTTAAAAACAAGGATTTTGTGCAGCACAAGCTAGCTTGAAAGTCAGTTTGTACCCCACGCTGTCCTCAAAGTTGCAAGACCACTCCTTCTCTGGTCTCTAGAGTGCTGGGGTGACAGGTGCGAGCCACAGCATCTAGGAAAATCGCATGAATTTAAAAGTTTTGTGCCAAGCTCAATACCTCCCAAGAATATATCCTTCTGCAAAAGCCTTACTGTTTTAAATAGTTAATGGCACTCCTTCCTACCTCAGCCCAATTCTATGAGCTGTTTATCTGCCTCTCTCCATGTCCTTGGCATTTTGAAAGACAATTCTATTTTCTGTCCCTTTCTGCTTTGTCTAGGAGGCTTTTGAGGTTAGCAACTGTTCTTCTCTATTTTCTTACAGATTAATCTAATTACTTAACAATGGATACATGCACTGCAAATACTAATTGATTTGAATAAAGCTCTAGAATAAAGCTCATCACACTTTGAAGGAGACTCATCAGGAAGACATATCTGAAATATCCTGTAGTTACAAATTGTACAATACACAAAAAGGGAAAAATCCATTAGAAGTACTCAAGTCCTTAAGAACTCGACTTTGATGACCTGCAAAGAAAACCAAGGAGAACATTGAGTTCTCTTTGACAGGTATTCATTATTTATCCTTCCTGTCAGAAATCATAGATTTTTGTTTATCCTTCCTGTTTAATCAGCACCAAGAGGCATAATGGCTGCGAAAGGACCCAATGTCTCTGCATCCCCATCCAACCTCCCACTTTAGGGCACAGCCGATGAGCTCATTTGCAGAGAGGCTTGCCAGGCTCTGCATATGCTTTGTAATATAAATAGATCACATCTTAGGCGGATCAGCAAGATAGAGGCAGCCTGCCCTACCCAAAGTCTGCTGAAGTAGAAATTCTCACCTTAAAAAACGAAGACAGACAAACCACTTCCGATTTCTACTTCTCCAGGAATTTAAGGATGTGTTGTGTGAAAATCACAATCTTTAGCAAATTTAGTTGAGTTCTATACTACCAAAATTTTTTGAAAGCCTAATCCAAAGAGTAAACGGCAGTCTTATTTAGTTCCAGACTTCCAACTATCATTAGACTTCATGGTTACATTTTTTAAAGGTTTCTAATTTTGTTATGTATTTGCCTGCATGTATGTATATATACCACATGCATGTCTTCTGTCCATAGAGGTCAGAAGAAGGTGTGAGAACTCCTGGAATGGGAGTTACAAATGGTTGTGAACCACCATATGGCTTCTATAAACTGAACCCTGGTCCTCTGCAAGAGCAATACCTGCTCTTAACCACAGAACTATCTCTCAAGGCCTTCATGACTATATTTTTATTAAGAATGACTGGTTCATGATCAGGATTATAGTCAATTGCATTTGCTTAAGCATAAATGGATAAGATTCTCTATGTTGCTTTTAAATCAAACCTGATATCATGGTTTATTTATAATACAAGTGTCCATTTAGACAAAAATATAGACGAAGTTGACCATAACACCAAATGATTCTGAGCTGTACAACCATCATTATACATTTCATGTGAAATAGTTCTCCACAATGCTGGGGATCTTGACAGTTAGTAGTGTTCCCCTAGCAAATTCAGGAAGTCCTGCATTTGATCTCCAGTGGCACATGAAATTGGCATGGTGACACATGTACTCAGGAGGTGGAAGCAGGAGAATCAGAACTTCAAGGTCATCAGTTTCACAGTTAGTAGGCACTAAGACAGCCCAGTATACATGAGACCCTGCCTTAAAACCAAACAAAAATAATTCCCCAGAAGAAGTCAAAAAATAACCGAGTTCCATGTAGCCCTTATTCAACTGCCCCAAAGAAGAACACTTTTGTAAGTCAGTGCTGATGCAATAATGGAAACTCTGATAATAAACTCACTTGAGCTTCACTGTTTCTACCTACTTTTTTTGTGAGCATGGAGTGAAGTATATAGTTCTGTGAATTTTTTTCTACTTGCTTGAGTTGTGTAAGTATCACCACAGAAAAGTAAAACTAAATGTTTTAACCATTTATGGAATTCTAGTTATGCACTACAATCCGACTAGTGAGATAGTAACTTCAATCATCAACTTGATTGGATTAAGAACTGCCTCGTGTGAGTAGGGAGATGACTCAGTGGCAAAGTGCAAGCATTAGGGTGTCAGTTAAGATCCCCAGGATCCATGCACATGCCCAACATGGTGGCATTTGTCTGTAAGCCTGACATTGGGCAGGGATGGAGGGCATAGGTAAAAACAGAAGGCTCCGAAGGCTTATTTGTTAGCTAGTCTAACCAAATTGATGTGGTCCAGGTTCAGTGGAGGACCCTGAACCAAAAAGCAAGGTAGAGACTGAGAAACACTCCCTAGGTCAAACTCTGGCACATGCATAGACACACTCTATAGAGAGAACACACCCACACCCACACCCACAAATATCCATCACATTTATGAGCAACAGCTTTGGATGTGTCAGTGAGGGCATTTCCAGTGAGGACTAAACTGAAGGATAAGAAGCACCCTCTGTATAGGCTGCCCCAGCCCACGAGTTGGTGTCCTAATGGAAAGAAACTTTGTGAGAGAAAAAGCCAGCTGAGCTCACTGCAGATGCAATGTGACCATCAGCCTTAGGCTCCTGCTGCTGTGCTTTGCCTGCCAAGAAGAACTGTATCTTCCCAAACTGTAAGCACAAGACTAAGAGGGATTTTGATCTAATAATATTAATTTTAACATGAAGGATGAAATTTTTAACCATTATGTCAGTTTTTAATCAAACCTTAACTCAATTTAAAACTATAGAGAGATAAGCCACAGCATCGTCTCATTATTTAAAATTTATTTTTATATTATGTATATGGGTGCTTTTCCTGCCCAATGAGGCCAGAAGATGCTGGATGGATGAAGATGCTGTTGGATGCTGGATTCCCTGATACTAGAGTTACAGATATTTGTAAACCAAGTGCTAGGAATGGAACCTGGGTTTTCCTTGAGAACAAAAGCAAGAGGTCTTAAGTGCTCAGCCACCATGTCTCCAGGCCCTCACTTTATTTTTTTAAGTATAAGTAAGCATGAAGTAAGGCCTTTAAAAAATTATTAAGTACATGAGATTAACAAAACTCAAGAAGCAAGACAATAAGTGTCTATGTGACACAGCTCCCTATGACAAAGCCTCAGTTCAATTTGCTGTTCCTCAAAACAGCCAGTCTCTCTCTGCTCGTTTTTTTTTTCTTTTCTTTTATGCCCAGACTGTAACAGTTTTATCCTCTGAGGATTATTTCTAAAAATAAAATGGGAAAGAAACGCATCAAGGTCTCTATCTTTGGTTCCTAAATGTTATTTTTAACCTCTTTATTTTCAACATCACTTCCTCTTGGGAAACACTCTGTCCACTGCACCACCTGCAGGGCCCATGCAGTGAGAAAGGATTTGATCTTTGAGCTTCACTTCATGGACTCCTGTCTTCTCAGTCACCACTGGAGACCCCACACAGGATACAAGGGAATGCTCGGTGAAGCATAGCTCTGAGCACCAAGGTGCTACTTCTTGTCCTGTCTCCGTGTTCCCCTTTAGCAACTATCAAACCAACTCTGACCTAAGCATTCAGCATTCACCTGTAAGTCATGTTCTTACTTTGGCCACATCCCCTCAGTTTCTCCATACTTCTCTCTCTTTCTGACTTCTAGATGGACTGAGCAGGTGCCAGGCATCTGCTGCATGAGCTGAAGTTGGAATCATTAAACAGTACACTTAGTCTTTCCCCTAGAACACTTTTTCTTCTCAACAGAGGGTAACTTCACTGCAGGGGACACATGACAATGTTGAGAAACTGTTTTGGTTGTCACAATTAAAGGAAAATGGTATTGGGTCCTCTTTGGTAAAGACCAAGGCTGGTGCTAAAATCTCTATATTGCAGTCCCCACAATAGAGAACTACCCTCCCCTAATGGCAATAACTCTAAAATTAGGCCTGAAAGAATTTATTCAAGTTAGGAGATGCTAAGATTCAGAAGATGTTCTCATGACTCCTAAATTGGATTCTGTAGTCATATCTTCTCTCCCAATCTCACATTACTCAACTTCTATGTAATTTGCTCTACTTACATCTCTTAGATGCTTCAAACTTTGCATGTCATAAGTCAGCTCCTGACAATGTCTATAAACCAGCTCTGCAGTCTCCATCCACTTAGATTTCCCTGTTTGCCCATGTTCATGTATGCATGTGTACATGTGTGCACATACCTGTTGATAGTGGATGTCTTCAATCACTCTCCCACTTATTATGGTTATTTTGGTTTTAGTGTATTTTTAAAGACAAGTTCTCTCAGGTAACCTGGAGCTCATTGATTTGATTAGATTAGCTCTCCAAGGAGCCTCAGAGATCTGCACATATGCTGTCTAGTTTATGTCAATTTGACACAAGCTAGAGTTTTCTGAAATGACAGAACCTCCTCGGTTGTGAAAAATGCCTCCATAAGATCAGGCTATAGGCAAGCCTATAAACCATTTTCTTTTCTTTTCTTTTCCTTTCTTTTTTTTTTTTACATTTTTTATTAGATATTTTCTTCATTACATTTCAAATGCTATCCCAAAAGTCCCCTATACCCTCCCCCCGCCATGCTCCCCTACCCACTCACTCCCACTTCTTGGCCCTGGCGTTCCCCTGTACTGGGGCATATAAAGTTTGCTAAACCCAGGAGCCTCTCTTCTGCTACATATGCAGCTAGAGACACCAGCTCTGGGGGTACTGATCAGTTCATATTGTTGTTCCACCTATAGGGTTGCAGACCCCTTCAGCACTTGGGTACTTTCCCTAGCTTCTATATTGGGGGCCCTGTGTTCAATCCTATAGATTACTGTGGGCATGCACTTCTATATTTGCCAGGCACTGGCAACGCCTCACAGGAGACAGCTATATCAGGGTCCCTTCAGCAAAATCTCGCTGGCGTATGCAATAGTGTCTGCATTTGGTAGCTGATTATGGGATGTACCCCCGGATGGGGCAGTCTCTGGATGGTCCATCCTTTTGTCTTCACTCCTAACTTTGTCTCTGAAACTGCTTCCATGGATATTTTATTCCCTATTCTAGGGAGGAATAAAGTATCCATGTGTTGGTCTTCCTTCTTGATTTTCTTGTGTTTTTGGAAGTTGTATCTTGGGTATTCTAGGTTTCTGGGCTAATATCCACTTATCAGTGAGTGCATATCAAGTGAGTCTTTTGTGAAGACTCAGGATGATATCCTCCAGATACAACCATTTGCCCAAGAATTTCATAAATTCATTGTTTTTAATAGCTGAGTAGTGCTCCATTGTGTAAATGTACCACATTTTCTGTATCCATTCCTCTGTTGAGGGACATCTGGGTTCTTTCCAGCTTCTGGCTATTATAAATAAGGCTTCTATGAACATAATGGAGCATGTTTCTTTCTTACTAGTTAGAACATCTTCTGGATATATGCACAGGAGAGGTATTGAGGGATCCTCCGGTAGTACCATGTCCAATTTTCTGAGGAACCGCCAGACTGATTTCCAGAGTGGTTGTACAAGCCTGCAATCCCACCAGCAATGAAGGAGTGTTCCTCTTTCTCCACATCCTCACCAGCATCTGCTGTCACCGGAATTTTTGATCTTAGCTATTCTGACTGGTGTGAGGTGGAATCTCAGGGTTGTTTTGATTTGCATGTAAACCATTTTCTTAATTAGCTACTTATTCAGAAGGGCCAAGCCCATTGGGGGCAGTGCCATCCCTGGGCTGGAAGTCCTGAGTTCTATAAGAAAGCAGGGTGAACAAGCCATAATGAGCAAGCAGTCCAGTATGCAGCAGTCCTCTGGCCTCTGCATCAGCTTCTGCCTCTAGACTCCTCCCCTCCTCGCCTTCCTGCCTGCACTGCTTTTGATGGTGAATTGTTATAGGGAATTGTGAGTGAAATAAACCCTTTCCTCCCCATATTGCTTTTGGTTATGGTGTTTTATCACAGCGATAGTAACCGTAACTGGGACAAAGTGTCTCTTCCTCCCCAGCATAGGAATTTCAGTGTGCTGGGCATCAGAACCCAGGTCCTCATGCTTTCATGACAAGCATTGTATAGAGTGAGCCTTCTCCCCAGCCTCCAGTGAGCTGTCTTACATTCACATTTCAAGTTTATGGAAACCATTTATACAAACGTTATAATGATTAGGATTAAACAATAATGGAACTGTTAGAAACTTCATTTGGGAAGTAAGGATAACATCAAGACTAAAACATTCTTGGGATGAAAGCAAATCTATACATTGACTCTGACCTGAGAACTCTGGTCTTATGCTGATTCCCTTACAGCAACTTTTCCACAGCTGACATGGCTCCCTTAGGTGAAACACATATCACAGTTGCCTTCAGCCCATTATTTGTCTAAGTTGTCAGAAAGGCAGTTTTGGACAGTGTTGGAATCAGCAAAGGATAGCCTGTGGATCAAACATGGGCTGCCATTTGATTTCACATGCCCTATTAACAGAATTTTACAATTTCTAAATAATTGGGAGGAAGCAAATAATTCATGATACATGGAAATCAATCAATTTGTATTTCAGTATCTGTAAATTACGCTTTATTGGTGTGAGTCACATTCATTCATAGAGGTATTGTCTTTGTCTACCCTAGATTGTAGTAGCCCCCTTCAGTAGTGGTTACACACACTGTAAGGCTGACAAAGACACACACACACATACACACACATGTACACACACAGGCACACACATGTGCACATTCATGCACATATGCTCAAAAGGACATGGGGACTGAAGAGATGGCAGAGTGATTAAGAGCACTTGCTGCTCTTACAGAGAATTCAGGTTCTGTTCCTAGTAACCATACAGTAGCTCACAATTGTCCGCAATTCCAGTTTCAGGGGATCCAATTCCTCTTGTGGATTTTGAGGCTACAAGGCACACATGAGGGGCACATACATACACACAAACATAATACTCATATACATAAAATAAGAATAAATACTAAAATAATTAAAGTACCCTGGAGAAATTTAATGTGTCTGTAACATAGCATTTATAAGACAGCAAGAGGCAGGAGGAAAATGAGTTCCAGGCCAACAAGTGCTACATAGACAAGATCCTGTCTCAGAAAAACACAAAATGGGCTAGTGGTATTGCACAGGTAGTAAAATGTTTGCCTAGCATGCATAAAACCCTAGTTTCAGTCCCTAGTGCCACATAAATTGGGTATGACTAGCACACTAATATAATCACAGAGGCAGGAGAAGAGGAAGTTTGAGGATAGCCTGGAATACAGAGTTAGATCAAAGGTAAACTGATATATATATATTAAAGGAAAAAGGGAGGATTGTAGATATGTCTCAGGGGCAGAAACACATTTATCATGTGCAAGACCCCAGACTCAACCCCTAGCACTGAAATCATCATCATCATCATCAAAAAAGGACTACTGAAAGACACATTTAAGTTTTGTGTCAGGTAGCAGTATGGTCTTTGAGTGTGACCCAATGTCTGTAAACTTCTGGTTAAATAGAAATGATACTATTTTCCTAAAGAGATTGTTAGACAGACCAGAAGAAAACCCAGTTCAATAATACTTATTATTAGAGCAAGTTTCCATATACTGTAAGAATGTTTAAGTACAATGCCCTTTCTATAACTCAAATTTTAAGACGACTATCTAGTCTAGTATGTCCATTAGCTCAATGATGATTGAACATCCTTTACATTATGGGCTGATAGCAAATAGAAGAGTGTTGGTATCTTTGTTATTCACATAGCTTCCCACCTAATCATGAATTCCCGTTGTGAGTCATATCCTGTAAAACTCTTAAGTGATATAGGATATATGAAATAGGGAACAGTCATGATCCATCTGATCTTCTGCTTAACTTTCTGGTACCAAGAATGTCAGAAAATAAGTTTTCTTAATAGAAAGTGGGAGGAAAGTAAACATGGCGTTGGCACAAAATAACAACCACCGGCTATCTCGACACCTGTCTTTCAGATTCCCTAGAGCAGTGGCTCTCAAACTTCCTAATGTTGTGTCCCTTTAAAACAGTTCCTTATGTTTTGCTGATTCCCTAAGCATAAAACTATTGCGTTGCTACTTCATAACTGTAATGTTGCTACTGTTACAAATCATAAGGTAAGCATCTGATATGTAGGATATCTGATATGCAACTCCTGAGCAAGGTTCAATTGACCTTCAAAAGGGTCGTGACCTACAGGTTGAAAACCACTGCCCTACATAGTGCTCACAGTGTCCAAAGAAGCAGAGACCACTGTTTTGTTTTGATGTTTGATTGACCTTCCACAAATTTCCAAGGTTAAGAAATTAGGGACATGCCTCACACTTACCTTGCCTGTACCCTCCTTTGGGATCTTGACCTCAGCCCTGGCCACCAACTCCAATCCTTCAGGAGATTCTGCCATTCCTAGTAGATCCCCAGACTCAGGCTTGCCTTCTGACTTATAGCTCATTCCTGGAGTCAAAAAGAGGTCAACTTTAGCTCTTTTTCTTGGTACGACCCCATCCTTTCCCCCGTTTGCATACAACCATTTTCTCTTGATCGTTAAAGCAATTTTTGCTTAAAGCAGAGAGTCACTGCCAGCCACTTTACGTTTCCTCTTCTCACTGAACTCTCCTTTCTGAGGCACTTTCTGGGATGATCCACATCAATCATGAGTGACAAGGCACAAGGCGTCATCCTGCTAATTAACATATGGCCTAATTATGGCTGTGTTACATTTTAGAAGACAGAATTAAAGTCTGAAGTGACCTAAGTAATTAGGAAGGGATAGACGAAAGAGAGAGAGAGAAAAAAAGAAAAAAAAAAAAAAACAGAAGGAAGCAGCAGCAATAAGGTTGAGATGGGCAGTGGCCCAGCCATGATAGGTGAGGTTATAAAGGACCAAAGGCAAGTTAAAAAAAAAATGGCTGGGACTCCTGTGCTTAGGTATGTTAGGGTTGGATGCAGGCTCCACAAGCTCTTCATTTGTTGGTTTGTTTGCTTGCTTTTTGACTCATGAAATGCAGAGCTAGATGGAGTTTTGTGTGTGAGAGAGAGATAAATGACTCAGAAAAATTCACACCCATGAAGTTGAACTTCCACATAGAGCCTCTGTCTTGGTTAAGATTTACTGCTGTGAACAGACACCATGTCCAAGGCAAGTCTTGTAGAAAAACAACATTAATTGGGGCTGGCTACAAGTTCAGAGGTTCAGTCCATTATCATCAAGGTGGGAGCATGGCAGCATCTAAGCAGGCATGGCACAGGCAGAACAGAGAGTTCTACGTCTTCATCCAAAGGCTGCTAGTGGAAGACTGACTTCCAGGCAACTTGGGTGGGGGTCTTAAGCCCACACCCACAGTGACACACCTCCTTCAACCAGGTCATACCTATTCCAACAAGGCCACACCTCCAAATGGTGCCACTCCCTGGCCCAAGAATATACAAACCATCACATTCCACTCCCTGGTCCCCATAGACTTGTCAAACACATAAGTCTATGGGGGAGGGCATACTTAAACATAGCATAATACAAAATGCATTTAGCCCAACTTTCAAAGTCCTCATAGTCTATACCAGTCTCAACAATGTTAAAAGTCCAAAGTTCAGGGTCTCTTCTGAGATTCATCCAATCACTTAACTGTAATCCCCAAAGCAAGACAGGAAATGAGCTGAGCAAACTCCAAACTCTGCATCTCCATGGCTGCTGTGAGCTTATGGGGATATATTCATTCAAACCACCACACTGCTTCCGTTATCCCTCATGAGTGTTGGGATTACAGGTGTGTGTCACCCACTATACCTAGTTTTATGTGATGTAAGGAATGGAATCCAGAGCTTCATGAATTCTAGACAAGCATTCTACCAACTGAGCTATAACCCTAGCACTAGAAAAACAATTTGTTTTAAAAATGTTAGCCTGATGATGGTGGTGAATGCCTTTGATTCCTGGCACTCTGGAAGCAGAGAAAGGCTGGTCTCTGAGTTGGAGGCCAGCCTGGTCTGCAGAGAGAGCTCCAGGAAAGCTAGAACTACACAGACAAATGCTGTTGTGAAAACAAACAAGCAAAAAAAAAATGTCCCTGGGAATTGGGAGCCGAGGTACTGGGCAGCTAGTTTGTCACTCGGTGGTTGCATCTCCATCTTATTTCACCAATTTCCGATCCCCATATTGGCTCAGCCACCTGAAGATTGATGCCATGGCCTCTGGCTAGAAGAAGCAGAGGACTGGAGGTTTGAACTTGGGCTAGTCATGATAGGAAGAAGAATAAAAAGTGGTGGAAACCAGAAGAATCAGAGGGCTTAATCATAGTCACTGAGTCCTACAGGACCTGACATAACTGTTGCCCTGAGCCAGATGCTACAACTGGAGGCCCTGGAGCTATGGGTGCAGGTGCCATGGAGGAATGGCTTTGAAGTGATGATCCTGAGCCCCATGATAGCAATACAGAACTCGGGACTGGTGTTAAGAAAAGTCTGTCCTGAAAATTCAAATTTCCTAAGCCTCCATGGGTAGTTAAAGACCTGGAAATTTGGTTAGGAGTCCCCATGGTGAACTTTTAGTCCCTGGAGACATTGGAACATTTATGGTGGTCCACAGCCAAACTTAAGCCATGTTCCTGTAGACATAGTTTCCTCCTCACCAGAAATGATGGCTCAGTTGTAAGTCAATCTCCAATAAAGCATATTAAAAGTATTAAGACTATTTTAGTAGAAATTGAACAAATGTTTTTTTTAAAAAAAAAACATGTCCTTTGGTCTGAAGAGATAGTTCAGTGTGGGAGAGCACTTGGGACCTAAGTTCAGTTTCCAGCATGTTCTTCAGCTCACAACCATTCCTGCAACTTCAGGGAATCTTCTCATCTACAAGGAAGGGCACTTGCACACATGTGTCTTACACTCACACAGACGTGTCTACATATACAGAAATAAAAATAAGCATTTAAAAAATATCCAATTCAATTATAATAAGACTCTTGTCAATATCACAAAATGCCAACTAGGAGAAAATAGACAGTTAAAAAGAAGTGGTGCCCCTTGGTCTTGCAAACTTTATATGCCCCAGTACAGGGGAACACCAGGGCCAAAAAGTGGGAGTGGGTGGGTAGGGGAGTGGGGAGGAGGGTATGGGGGACTTTCAGGATAGCATTTGAAATGTAAATGAAGAAAATACCTAATAAAAGATTGATACAGTGCTAGAGAGTTGGCTCAAGGTTTAAGAATGCAGCCTGCTCCTGTGGAAGACCCTGATTCAATAACTAGCACCCATATGGCGGCTCATAACCATCATTAGCTCCAATTCCAGGGACTATCAACTGATACTTTATTTTGGCCTCTGTAGGCACCTACATGTACATGGTCCACAAGCATACACATAGGCAAAACACCAATACAGTAAATAGATAGATAGATAGATAGATAGATAGATAGATAGATAGATAGATAGAGCTCATACAAGTGGGGAAAAGGGGAATCCTTGCACAGTGCAGTGGCAATGTTACTATGACCATTATTGAAAACACTATGGAAATCTCTGAGGACAAAAACAAAACAAAACAAAACAAAACAAAAAAAAAAACAAAAACAAAAACAAAAATCCCTAAGAGTGAAACTACCAAACTGGATAATGGAGGCTCGCATGTGTACTCCTGCCACTTGAAATGCTGAAGCAGGAACATTATTACAAGTTAAGGTCAGCATGGGCTACATAATGAGTTACAGATGGCTGGTCTGGGCAACAGATTGACACCCTGTCTCAAGAGAGGTGGGAGGTGGTAAGCAAGAGAGAGGAAAGAAGACAGTCATTACTGGTTATACAGACACCTTAAATGAAGCCTGTACTCAGAAGACATACTTGTATTCTCATGTTTATTGAAGCACTATTCGCACTAGGCAAGAATTAGAAACAAGCTAAGTGCCCACCCAGCTGATGAATGGATCACAGACACACCAATCAATCACAAAAATAGCAAAATGCTGCCACTTAAAGCAGCATGGATGGAACTGGGGCTCATTTTGTTCATGGAAATAAGTCAGACACAGAACTATAAATACTGCACGATCTCACTCATACAGAGAATGGGATGCAGTTGATCTCAGAGGAGTTGAGAGTAGAATGGTGCTTATCAGAGGCTGGGGAGAATAAAGAAGGAACAGACAAGGAGGGATTGGTTAAGAGGTACCATGTTGTAGTTAGATGAAAGCAAGGGGCTCCTGTGTTTCAGTTTTTCCATTATTGGTTTGTTTGCAGTGTTAAGAAACAAATTCAGATGCATGTATACTAGACAAATAGTTAAGCAAAGCTATACTCCCAGCCCAATTCTAGTGTATTCTATTCCACAGCAACATGAATATATAATTATAATAGACTGGATGTTTCTTCTCCTAATTTTTTTTTATTTTTTGCTATATACTTCAAAAAGCTAGATAATGATTTGAAATATTCACATTTCAAAGAAAGTCTGGATTCTTTAGGAGATGAATATGCGTACTGCATTTTGAACATTATACGGTGCATATTTCAAAACACCACATGGGTACCCTAAAAACATATTTTTATACACCAGTTCACAAAATAAAATATAATAATATATTTTAATATATATAAATATATTATATATATTATAATATATATAATAAATAGAAGTCCTCTTAAAATGATTAGATCAAAAGACACTGAATCATTCTATTCCATTCCATTGCTAGAAGTTTTTAAATAACATCTTTAGAATTCTACACATCCCACATCCCAGATGAATAGAGACCTTCACCCCATTCATCCATCATCACTGTTTAAAGCTCCAGGTTCCCTTTACCAGGTGAGAAGGCTAGGGCATTTAGCCACTGACACTCACCCATCATTGTCAATGGTATTTCTAGGGATATTGACATCTGGTCCTATGGCCTCTCTGGAACTTGGACCAAATACACATCTACAGTTTAAGAGGTGCAGGTGTTCATGGGACTTTTATGGAAGGAAGCTAGACATGAAGAGGAAAGAGAGAACAGAGACACTGTGTGGAAAGCATTGGCAATTTCACTTCAGGGTCATAAGGACAAAAGATAAATATTTTAGAGGCAAGGAAATTGACAGAGAAGTCCGGGCCCCACCATTTAATTTCTTTGTTTCTCCATTTTTTAAAATGTAAGTAAGGTTTTTACTTCCCCATTTATTTATTTGAAATGTAAGCATGCTATGAGCCATCCCTCCCAACCTGAGTAGCTATCAAAGTTGATGGCTGCTAAGGAAGGGTCAGTCTCCTTTTCATTTTCCTTTTGAAAAATACATATGGAGTGCTCCAAAGATTCGCATGTCATCCTTGCATAGGGACCATGACATGCTAATTTTCTGTGGTTTGCTTCAATTTTAGTATATGTGGTGAGGAAGTGAGCCTAAGTTGGTTTTCATTAGGAATGCAGTCACTTTATAGATTGACCATGCTCCCATGGATGCCTTACACCCATCCACATATGGGAGCACTAATTGGACTCAGTTGGTTATTGTTTTTAAAAAGGAAAAGAAAAAGACCAAAAGGACATAAAGTAAGGGGGGGATATGTTGGGGGTGGATCCAGAAGGAATTGGAAGGGTGAATGTGGACTGTATATGGTAGAAATACGTTGCATACAGGTATGAAATTCTCAAAGAATAAATACAAATCATCATTTTAAAAATGAGTATAATGCAACTACATCCAGCACTTAAGCACTGTTATACCTCAGGCTTCATAGGACATATATTAAGAATAACGCATCCTTATATTTAAAGACTTTATGGCTTAACGAGTGTAGGAGAGCACAGTAATGAGAGTACTATGGCATTTATTGGGGGTTTTCCTACTAAGTAAAGGGATCTTGCTAGATTCTGCCTCTAAATTAACTGTCACCCAGTTGACACCCCTGCAAGGACATTACAGCTGACTTCATCTTATTGATGAAAGTGATGAATTCAAGGCCACAGAGCTAGTGAAAAACAGCTGGAATTCATTCTAATATGCTCCATGAACCAAGCTGCTGGGGAAAAGCTTGAAAGACAAATCATGGCTGGGTGCGATCTGGGCTGTGGTAAGAGTGAGCAAACCCCATAAAACAGAAGATAGTATGTTGATCATTCGACAGTAGGTGTGCCACACCCGAAGACAAGTCCATGGTTATCACAAAGTTGGAGGTTAGGGAAGGTGGAGGAGCATCTGGGATGAGTTAAAAGGAGTTGGGGGTGAATACAATCGAAATATATAGTGTGAAATTCTGAAAGAATTAAGAAATATATATATTAAAATCAGAATAAAGTCCATAAGTAAGGCAGCATAAATATATACCCTAAAACTATTGCAAGGGTTATTAAAAAAGAAATAGGAAAAATAGGATCACATGATTTAGGGCTTTCATAGGCCACGCTAAGGGCTTTCCAAGTGTTTGTCAAGACATTGGACATTGGGCATGCCCAGTGGAATTTTTCTGGGAGCCAGAAGGAATACTTTAATATGCAGATAGGATGGATCAATTTTAGAATTTTAACAAAAGTATAATTAGAGAGAAGAGTAGGCCTCAAAGGGATATATCACATTGCAGAAATTCAAAATATACTTACTGACTTGAGAACAGGCAAAAATCAATTAATGGCAGAGAATTGGTGGCTAAGAAAATGAGCTTGTTTTTGTACAAGACTGAATATTTAATAAGGAAAGTATTGTAAAACAAGAGAAAAGAGGGGGAAAGGTTATTTAGCATATGTTGTTGAAAAACAAACTAGTTTTATTTTAAAGTACATTCTCACATGACATAGAGTCAAATTCTGAGATGGTTAAACATTCTTCCATAAGATGAATGTAGAAAAAAAATGGAAGAAACTCAAAGCCCAAATTTAATTTCTGGTAGGTTTTTTTTTTTTTTTAGAAACAATCAAATTTATATACAAAATAAAATGCAAATTATGCACATTCTTAAAAAGTGTGATTAAGGCAAACCCTTACTCCTTCAACTGCGTAGATCAATATGATCATATCTGGCCAAAATAATTACTAAAAAAACTACAGGAGTGTAAAAACTATACAAGATATACTATAACTGTGAAAAATTATATGTTAGATTTTTTTATTGTTAGTGTAACAAAATGCTACAAACCTAACTTGTTAAATAACCCAAATGTATTATCTTACAATTCTGGAGGTCTCAATGGGCTCAAATTGAAGTGCTCCTCAGGAGCCACTAAAATGAGTCTCCTTCAGGCTCTGGTCAACATTTTGTCTCCATATTTGCTCCTGTGAGTATTTTGTTACTCCTTCTAAGGACCCAAGGACAGAGACTGCCTCACTTGGGGATCCATCCCATATACAGTCACCAAACACAGACACTATTGTGGATGCTAACAAGTGCTTGCTGACAGGAGCCTGATATAGCTGTCTCCTGAGAGGATCGGCCAGAGCCTGACATATACAGAGGAGGAAGCTCACAGCCCACCATTGAACTGATCACAGGGTCCCCAATGGAGTAGTTAGAGAAAGGACAGAAGGAGCTGCAGGGGTTTGCAACCCCATAAGAAGAACAACAATATCAACCAATCAGAGCTCTTAGGGTCTAAACTACCAACCAAGGAGTACACATGGAGGGACCCATGGTTCCAGCCTCCTATGTAGCAGAGGATGGCATTTTCGGGCATCAATGGGAGGAAGGCCCTTGGTCCCATGAAGGCTCAATTCCCCAGTGTAGGGGAATACTAGGGCAGGGAGGGTGGGGGTGTGGGTGGAGTACACCCTCATAAAAGCAGGAGGAGCAGGGATGAGATGGGGGTTTCTGGGGGGCAGGAAATCGGGAAAGGGGATAACATTTGAAATGTAAATAAATAAATATCCAATAAAAAATGTTTTCAAATAAATGAGTTTCCTTGGCCTTTCCAGCCTCTAGGGGGAGCACACACTCCTTGATTTTTGGCCCTTTCCACCAGCAACTTCTGGTGGACTCCTAAATCTGACCACCCTCCCTATATAGCCAGCTTTTCCTTCTGAGCTTTTTGTTTGTTTTCTTCCCCCCACCCCTTCCATTTTCATGGACCCTTCTGCATACATTGGGTTTACCCAGTGTGATGGCTAATTTGACAGAATCTCAAAGTACCAAGCATACAAATCTCTGGGCACGTGTGTGAAGGATTTTCTAAATTGAGTTAATTGGGGTGGGAAGACACACACTAAACGGGTGTCCCCATCCCATGGCCTGGAGTAACAGATTGAATGAAAGGAAAGGAAGAAAGGGAGCTGAGCACTGGTGTTCACCCGCCTCTCTCTCTCTCTGTCTCTCTCCCTCTCCCTCTCCCCCCCCTCAGGCTACTGGCACCATGCCCTTCCCCCCACCCCCAACAATGATGGGCCATATCCTCATATTGTGACTGAATACACATCCTTAACTTTCTTCTACCAGGTAGTGTCTCATAGCCTGATACACTCTGATAATCCAGCATGGTCTCCCTCAGATGAAGCCTGAAGGCTAAGAATGCTTCCTTCCATCTATAACATTTACATGAAAATTTAACAGCTTTCAAGAACTAGGCCACTGCCATCTTTGAGAGGCAGGGATGAAAAATTAGATAGATAGATAGATAGATAGATAGATAGATAGATAGATAGATAGATAGATAGATCATCCCTGAAATTCTAGTACTCAGGACCCTGGGACAAGAAGATCACGTATCCAACCAAGGACAGGGATACACCACACAAATCACATCACTACTAACATCGAGAAAACAAAGAAACAAAAAATAAACAGTCTATTGGCAGACAAGTGTTGTAATCTCTTTTCCAACTCTTTCATTATGCCATATTATTTTCACCATCTTTTACAGACAAAGGACTGGTGGCAGATGGGGGCAAATGTGAGAAATCTTTTCTTAATTTCAGCCCCAGGAGTGCTGGGTTAGCAGGTGAAGTTGTGCTGCATTCCTAGCATTCTTGGGGTTCTTTTGTTTGTTTCTTTTCTTTTTCTTTCCTTAACATTTTTTAGATCCTCCCTAGCCTAAGACCCCACCAAGGTACTGTACTGACCCAGTTATAGTCAAAGAGCCCTCAATCCTATGTGGCACAGACACAACACAACCACTCATTGCCCTGGCCATTTAGATACATACCAGGAGCCTCCCTGCAACAGTACTGAGTAAAACCAAGGGCATTTTCTTACTGGATACTGCGAACAAGGAGTCAGAAATAACACAGTGAAGAGTTTACTGGATTTTTTGTGTTGATAAGCATATCCATTCCAGAATACAGAGATGCAGGAAGCTGGACAGATGGTAATGCTTCTAGGGGCTGGGAAGATGACTTGGTAGGCAAGCATATTTGCTGTGTAAGGCTTAAGTTCAACTACCAAACACCCACAGTTTAGAAATAGGCTAAGGGGATGGCTCAGTATGTAAGACTGTTTGCTGGAAAAGCAAGAGAACATGAGTTCCCAGAACACATTAAAAACATGCCCCTGTCACCTTAGAGTTGCAGGTGAAGATGGACAGAAACCAGATGCTCAGTGACCAGCTAGCCCAGCCAAAGTGGTGAACTTCAGGTTCAGTAAGATATCTGCTCTCAAAAAATGAATTAGAAAATGATAGAAGACTCAAGATTTTCTCCTCTGGCCTCTGCACACACTGACGCACGGACATAGACATACACAAACACACACACATGCACACACACTTTTTTTTTAATGGCATTCATTCTCTTTACACGTTCTGAAACACTATTTTATGTGCTGGGAATGTAGCTTACTTGAAAGAGCTCTTGCCAGGCATGCACAAAGCCCTGGGTTTGATTGTCAGGTCCATTCAAAAGCAGGTATAAGGTTCATGCCTGTAACAGCAGCATTTGGAAAATAGAGATAGGAGGATCAGAAGTTCAGAATCAGCAGGATGGCTCAGCTGGTAAAAGGAGTTTACACCAAGACTCATGACTTGAAATGGATCTCCAGAACACAAACATGGTGGAAAAAAAAAGAATAGATTGTCCCAAAGTTGTCTTCTGTCATCCATGGGCCATGCCGTGGTATGCATGAATACTCATTCTCTCTTCTCTCTCTCTCTCTCTCTCTCTCTCTCTCTCTCTCTCTCACACACACACACACACACACACACACACACACACATACACACACACACACACAAATAAATATATAAATACTTTTCAAGAAGAAGTTCAGGGCTAGGTGTAATGGTATATACCTTTAATCCCAACACCAGTGAGAAAGAAGTAAATGGATCTCTGTGAGTTTGAGGCCAACCTGGTCTACATAGAGATTTTTCAGGCCAGTGAGGGCTACACACAAAAGAGAAAACAATACTCTACAGTTTAGTATTATTTTTTCCTTGGGGTCTACGGAAATGTGGTCAAGGGCAAGTGTGACATTCATAACAAGGCTTGGACAGCATAGAGAATGTTGGAGAACAGCAGGCACAATGCAGAGCAAAACAGAGAGTCAAAAAGAGAAACTAGCTTTAAAGGTAGCCATCACGTCCAACAAATTAGACAAAACTTTTCAGGGCTGTGGCTGTAGTTCAGTTGACAGAATGCTTACCTAGTATGCACCAAGCCCTGGATTCAATCCCCAGAACTCTGTAAACTGGACTTGGTGTCAAGATCACTTGTAATCCTATCACTTAGGAGATGGGAGCAAGGAGATAAAAATTCAGTGTTATGCTTGATTACACAGTGAGTTCCAGAACAGCCTGGGCTACAAGAAACACTGTAGAGTAAATAAACATCTCCCAGATGTCTAACTCTTGCTACAGAAAGCTTATAGGCTATAAAACAACAGTACATATATTTCCTATCATCTAGCATCATGTTTGAATGCCAACGGTGATGGGTCTTTGAGAGTCAGCATTTTTTTTAGTAAGCATTATGTTGCTGTTGCTGGATTGCTATTGACCATTCTCTCAGCAGCACAGATTAAATGAGAACTTGCATTCCCACCTCCAATCTAGAGAATAGGGAACATGGGAGCAGGATCTTCAAACTGCTTTCTTACAAACTCTCTAGTGACTCCGATGCTCAAAGTTTCAGAATAGGTGGAGAGG
Organism: Mus musculus; assembly: GCF_000001635.26. Lineage (NCBI taxonomy): Eukaryota > Metazoa > Chordata > Mammalia > Rodentia > Muridae > Mus > Mus musculus. The sequence continues at coordinate 168,587,662 of NC_000086.7, forward strand.
TCTTCGGTGCTTTTCCATAGATCCTACTCTCTACCTATCCCCTACAGAGCACTTACAAGCAGAATTTGGACCAGATGCAACCCAGGATATCCTCTCACTGGGCCCATGAGCAGAAGGTAAACATGGAACAGCGAAGACACCCAAGACTTCATTCTCTTTCTAAGAGTGGCCTATGGCTAGAGCTAAAGTTTCTTTTTTTAGAAGTTCTCTGCCAGAGTGTCCTTCTTTACTGCCATGGTGAAAGAAGTTAAGATATCGAAGCTTAGGATGTTTCATGCTGACAAATATAAGAGTAGTTTCAAGGTCACTGATTCAACGTTCACTCTTCTAGTTTTTACGTGATTTATGTGTGTGCACGTGTGCGTGTGTATACATGCATGTTGAGGGCAGAGGTGAGCCTCGGGTGATATTTCTCAGATGCCATCCACCTTCTTATTTGAGACTGAGTCTGATGCTGACTTGCAGTTCACCAAGTAGTCTAGTGGACGGCCATCAAGTCCCATGAATTCTGTTTCAATTACTTTAGCACTGGTATTTCAAGTGTGTGTTATCACTCCTAGCTTTCTGTGTGGATTCCAGGTAGTGAACTCTGGTCTGCATGCTTCTATCGAACGTACGTTACATGCTGATTTATTTCCCCTATTTCTTAATATGATTCTTACAGCAGAAAGGAAAGAGACGCCTTCACCTGCACACTTCTGCAGAGTTTGAGGTGTATCCATGGGATCATGCAACAAGTGCGCTGTTGTTAATGAATCTTGGGTACCCCAACTCAAAAGGAGTTGGGAGCCCCTGATCCAAACTGGTTCTTGAGCAGCTTCTTTGGCTTTGATGTTGACAAATTACCTGAGGATCTTGTGGAAATGGACAGCTTCACTTCAGTAGGTTGGACACAGGGTCAGGAACTGAATTTCAAGGAGGTTTCCAGAGATGTTACCACTCCTGCTGTTGCTGCTTCATAGATGACATTTGAGCATCAAAGTGATATTAAATACCTAATTTCTAATCTTCCTTGCTCCCATATACCCTGATATACAATAACCGACATTTTTTCCAGTTCGCCTGAGGTTTAAGGGGGTACCTATCTGTTTTCTATAAATATTCCAGACAAAGTAGGGTGAGCTGGTTTTCCCACACAGGTACCTGGTTATACCACTATGAACACTTATTAGTGAAAAAAAATCATAGGGAACTGTACTCTATTCCAAACTAAGCTCTTTTTAATCACAACCTTTTTCTAACTAAGCCTAGATTTGGCCTCAGCCTCCTTCTTAATATTCAGTTCCAGAAACCACTACCAATCAATTATCATTGGCACAGGAAATGAAACCTATTTCCAACCATGTTAGGAGCCAAAAAACCATTCTGCATCACTTACTGGTCTCTCTATGGAAAATAATAATCATGATGATAACAATGACAAATAATTTAGCCAAACTTGGTGTGCGCTAGGGATAAATTTTTATACTTGGCAATAATAGTTGTAAGTGGGAATAAATAACCCACACATAGCACAATGATAAATCATGGAGTAGAAGAACTGTGTCTTAGAAAATGTAACTTAGGAGACAAACAAGTGACTTCACTGTGAGAGCCTGCTTCCTCCTCCATAAAATGGGAAATTTATACTGGCCTTCCACTTATGATTGATGCATGAGTCAAATGATCAGTTAATACCTAGCAAGCTTGTATCAAATTTCCTTTTGTCCAGTCTTTCTTTCCCAAAAGTCTCAGTTCCTTAGTTATAGACTTACCTAAATGAGTATTTAGTCACACCAGGAAGAATGAAGCCAGAGTGTTGGTGACAAACAATTTCTCCAGAATCATTAGCTAGTTAGAATTCCCTGCTAGGGACTTGTCTATCCCGCTGGAGATCAAAGCACAGATATCTTTGGATGGCCTTTCCTTCAGTCTCTGCTCTACACTTTGTCTCCATATTTACTGCTGTATTTTGTTCCCCCTTCTAAGAAGGTCTGAAGCAAGCACACTTTGGGCTTCCTTCTTGAGCTTCATGTGGTCTGTGAATTATATCCTGGGTACTCCGAGATTTGGGGCTAATACCCACTTATCAGTGAGTGCATACCATGTATGTTCTTCTGTGATTGGGTTATCTCACTTAGGATGATATTTTCTAGCTCCATCCGTTTTCTTAAGAATTTCATGAAGTCATTGTTTTTAACAGCTGAGTAGTATTCTATTGTGTAAATATACCACATTTTCTGTATCCATTCCTCTGCTGAAGGATATCTGTGTTATTTCCAGTTTCTGGCTATTATAAATAAGGCTGGTATGAACATGGTGGAGCATGTGTCCTTATTACATGTTGCATCACCTTTTGGATATATGCCCAGGAGTGGTATGGCTGAGTCCTTGGGTAGTACTATGTCCAATTTTCTGAGGAACCACCAGACTGATTTCCAGAGTGGTTGTACAAGCTTGCAAGTCCAACAATGAAGGAGTGTTCCTCTTTCTCTACATCCTCACCAGCAAAGGACATTTTGTCAGTAGGACAAAATGGCAACCATCAGATTGGGAAAAGATCATTACCAAATCTACATCCGATAGAGGGCTAATATTCAATATATAAAAAGAACTAGAGGAATTAGACTCCAGAGAATCAAATAACCCTATTAAAAATGAGGTACAGAGCTAAACAAAGAATTTTCAACTGAGGAATATCGAATGGCCAAGAAGCACCTAAAGAAACGTTCAAAATCCTTAGTTATCAGGGAAACACAAATCAAAACAACCCTGAGATTCCACCTCATGCCAGTCAGAATGGCTAAGATCAAAAACTCAGGTGGCAGCAGATGCTGGATCCATCTAATATACAGCCACCAAACCCAGACACTATTGCAGATGCCAAGAAGTGCTTGCTGACAGGGGCCTGATAAAGCTGTCTTCTGACAAATACAGAGCCTGACAAATACAGAGGTAGATGTTCACTGCTAGCCATTGGACTGAGCACGGGGTTTCCAATGGAAGAGTTAGAGAAAACACTGAAGGAGATGAAAGATTTGCAACCCCATTGGAAGAACAAGAGTATCAACTAACCAGACCCTCCCCCAGAGCTCCCAGGGACTAAAGCATCAACCAAAGAGTCCACATGGAGAGATCCATGGCTCCACTCATATATGTAGCAGAGGCATCAATGGGAGGGAAGGCCCTTGGTCCTGGGAAGGCTCGATGCCCCAGTGTAGGGGAATGCCAGGGCAGGGATGTGGGAGTAGGTGTGTGTGTGGGGGGGAGTGGAGCATCTTTATAGAAGCGGTGGGTGTAGGGGTTTTGTGGAAGGGATAACATTTGAAATGTAAATAACGAAAATATCCAATAAAGAAAAGAGTAAGAGGGAGAAAGAGCACAGAAATCTTTGTAATAAATCTCTGTATGGATGAGCCATGTAGAAAATCAGCTGATAGGCTCAGTTACACAGAGCTCTGAGTCTCAAGGGGAGTGTACTGATAGACAATTCCTCTTGCAGTGTTTCTGCTCCTTGTAGTTATATCTTGCTGCCTGCATGTATTCGTGACATATGAGGCTGAGATCAAAGGTAAGTGTCATCTGGAGGCTTGTGAGGAATGATCCACTTTCAAGTTCAGGCAGTGATCATTAGCAAGATCTACTTCCTCAAAGTTTGGGTGGCCAAGATCCTGGCTGGCACCTGCCAAGTGGCCATGCTCAATTCCTTGCTATGCTGACTTCCCTAATTTGCTTTGTTGAATGAGATGTAAGATAAGATAAGATAAGAAAGAAGTAGATACTTTACAAGTAATAATTTAAAATTTTTATTTAATTTTATTTTCTGTGTATGGATGTTTTGCCTGTATGGATGTCTATGAACCACATGAATACTGTGTTAGATCCTTTGTATCAGGAGTTACAGACAGTTGTAAGCATGGATGCTAGGAACAGATGCCAGATTTTCTGCAATAGTAACAAGTGTTCTTAAGAGTTGAGCTGCCTCTCCATAAATAATAATTTTTATAATTTAACCCTAATGAGCACTTTTGTCATATTCTACTGATGAAATAACAAAGATCACCTTACCCTAAACTCCTTTTATTGAAATATGATTTCAAAGTACCTTGAACTGAAGTGAAAACGTAAGGGTTCTTTGAAAAGTCAGTTGAGTTGGATGGTGTTTTGCTAAGGCAAACTTGTGAGGAAATGTTTAGCCAAAGCAGACACAAGTGAAAGGATATTCTGCTAAAGCAAGCACATGAAAGAAAGCATGATGAAGGATTCTTCATTCTTCATTGGTCCACCTTACATTGCATAGTTGGGCTGCATTTTCTGGACTCCATAGAGAGAAGCCTGCCAAAAAAAGTTCTGGTGGCATGCTGCAGTTTCTTGTCCCTTTCAAGGACTCAGGCTGATTGTCAGAGTGATGTCACCTGAGACAGATACATGAGCTAAGGCAAGACAGGTGAAGGACACATGTTTGGAGGGAGTATAAAAAGGACTCAACAGACAATGATAGAGGCTGAACTTGGCTTACATATAGAATTAGCTATACAATGCTTGTTGGTCTCTGGTCTTCACTGATCTTCACTTTACTGAGAGAGGCACAGCTGAGAACTTCTCCTAGCATCCTTGCTGGTCCTTTGTGCTAACCTGAGCCAAGACTGAGGCCTAGCTGTCTCTGCTAGGTAGGGCCACCAATGATGATCCCTGCTTGCTATCCCAATTCTACCAAAGTGGAGTTCTGGTATATCTATAAAGTGTTTGTAAATAGACCGAGCTGCAGCTGCTGGTGATTCCTATTAACTGAACTGCTGATTTCCTGACAATGCAGATGGGAGTTGCTTCAAAAAACCATTTCTAAACAGATCCACTTCCCTCTATCCTTTCTTTCTCACTACTTCTAGAGGGTGGTGGGCTAAAAGAGAAGTTAAAGTGTTTAAAATAGAATTCAGAAAAATTTAAAGTTACATTAAACTAAACAGAAAACAAACCCACAGCATTTTTTCCATTACTGCTTCCAGAAATGTGAACACAGCTAATTGCTCCTCCACCATATCGTTTAGGGAATAAAATTTTAAAATATTATATAGTACGGCATCAAGACAATAAGACCATTAGAAAGGCAGCTATGGAAAAATCATAGTCAACGTCAAGCTTCAGAAAAATGAGGTCAGCAGTCTGTGATCATGTACAACCCATAAAACTAACTGTCAGAAAATGTTCCCAGTTGCTCTGTTATCCTTTCTGACCTCCTAACTCTATGAAAAACTCATCTGTTCCAACTGTAACCCTTCCATTCCAATACTTCATTTCATTAAATGACTTCAGAGAACTCAAGAATAAGGATCCATCTGTGTCAAGTGTCAATTGTGTCATTTAAGAATTATTTCTCCCTGTAAATATAAAATGTGTTAATGCCATGGTTTGTGTCAACTCAAATCACAAGTATTCAAAACAAGAACAGAGCTGGCAAGGAGCTTAGCAATGACCTGTTTATTAGTGTTCAATCTTGATTGCAGGTTAAGAATCAGCAAGAGGGTGCTTTTCAAAATCCTAATGTCCTGAGAGCACCCCCAAGACAATTTCACTAGACTGAGAAAGTGGATAGAAGGAAGATTCGGGATTTTTAAGGCTCCTTAGTACCTTAGCCAAGGTGTCAAATCACTGTTGTAGTTTAGAAAATGTGTCCAGAGAGATAAAGTGACTCTAGAATACAACAGAGCTAAATTGCAGAATTACCAGCACCATCCCCTCCTATTAGCAGGTACTATAGTGATTTCTTCATTGGTGGTATCCAAAACAGTGGCAATTAGCTGGTCCCCAGACAACAAGCTGATTAATAAAGGTACATGTAGACCTTCTAAACTGTACAGATTCCCGTCTCTCCTGAAACAGACCACTGTTCTGTGTTTTGTTTTGTGAAGCTGGTCAGGCAGTTCTAAATGTGTACCACTGCTGATGTGAGGCTGGAGAAATGGCTCAATGGTTTAAGTGCACTGTCTATTTTTTCAGAGGACCTGAATTCAATTTCCAGTACTCACAACCATTTGTAACTCCAATTATGGCATCCATGGGCAACAGACATATATATCGTACAAGTGCAGGAAAAGTCCCATACACATAAAAGTTAGATAATTTTTTTAAAAAAACATTTTTAAAACTTTTAAAAAACTGAAAATAAACTTTACATTTTTTTCTTTTTCTGTTTTCATGCAGTGTGTTTATACATGGTGTGCATGTGCATGTATACATACTTTTTGTGTGGGTGGGTGGGTGGGTGGGTGTGCCTTTGTGCATGCACATGTGAGGCTTAAGGGTGACTTCAGGAGTCATAATTGATTACTCATTCAACGTGTTAATTGAGGAAGGGTCTCCCATTGGGAAGCAGAGCTTGCAGATATTCCAAATCTTACTGGCCAGTTTGCTCTAAAGAACCACTATCTCCAACTTCTGTGGCTGCAATTATAGGTGTGCTACCCCAGTGGTCCATCTTTTTTCATGTGTTTCTTGGGACCCAAATTGCAGTCCCTCAAGATTGTGAGGTAAATGCTGTAAATACTGAACCATGCTCTGAGCCCCCTACTGATTTAAATTTTGGGGTTAACATATAATGTATGAGATCATATTTCTTAACTAAAGGTCACAGAATACAAGGGTGTGTCTTCTTCATGCCCAAGTGGATTTATCAGGAGAAGCCAGGACTGTAAGCACTTTCAGAAAGACAATGTACAATAGACATAATATGTTAAAATTAGCCCTAAAAGGATAAAAATTTCTTTCTATAGGGTAAGATTTTCTATAATATCCTTCATTGTGTAAAGTTTTGATATTGAAAGGAAATGCGGGGCTGACAGTACAATTAATCTAAGACATAAGAGAGTTTGAGATGTTCAAAGTGTTAGATTTAGGGTGAAAGAAAGGAAGGGGTATAGGTTCCAAAGAAAGGCATGGAGTCAAATTGTCCTTCAGGCAAGAGCTCTGTTATCCTGCTGACAGGCAGCCCAGCATGATGAATCTGAAGAAAATGGCTTAAATCCTGCCAGACAAAGGGAGGTGTCTACTTGTAACCATTTCTGCAGGAAGGGTGGGGGATGGGGATCCTACTTCCTAAGAATGATTAATATGAAATCTGCACAATAGGCAAATTTGTTACTTAGACTACCTGACAAGTCTCACAGAGACACTGGCTAAGTGAATGGTCTCACAGAGAGGCATAGAAGAGGTGAATGGGGCTTCAGTCAAAATCAGTACAGTAGTTGGCAGAGTGTCTGAGTTTGTTTCCCACCCTGTTTTCAACTAAGAAATTTATACTAGGTACTTATTAATATAAATATCCTTGAAGGTTGTGAATAGTGGCACATACCTTTAATCTCAGCACTTGGGAGGAAGAGAAAGGCATATTTCTGAGATTGAAGCCAGCCTGGTTTACATAGTGCATTCCAGGACAGCCAGGGCTACATAGAGAGATCCTGTCTCAAAACAAAACAAATCAAACAAAAGACCCAAAATATCCCTGCAAGTAAGCAACTTAAAACATTAATTTATAGATCTAATGGGCTAGAAATTGGAAGCCACTTGGCTGAGTGAGTCTAGCCCAGGGTCTCAGGAGATTTTTCTGGACAACAGTCATTAACTGCCTGTGGCCCAAAGTTATGCTTCCAAGACAGATTGTGTGGCAGACAACATGCTGGCTACTGATAGCAGGTTTGGACTCATTGCCATGTGGACCTTTTCCCTAACTGCCCATAAAACAAGGCAGCTGGCTTCTTCCAAAGTGAGCCATCTGAGAGTAAGCAAAGCAGCAGCCTCAAACCTTTTGTTGACATAGTCCCAGAAGCAGTGTATCACCGTTTCTATGTAATTTACTTATTGCAAGCAAGTCCTTCAGTGTGGCGTACGCGGAAGGAGAGAAACACGAGCAGTGCTTTTGACAACTGTCAAGGAATCAAGGAGAAGACCTATAGAGCTGGCGGCAACAGCCTCAGGGGGAAAAAAGCCAAATGATAAGATTTTACTTTAGGAACACTATCTGCCATTTCCCGAAGACTGTTATTATCTTAACACTGAAGGCAAAAGTACAACTCCTTTAAGAAGAGAGAGGTTAAGAAAGCAGAGCTCCCTTTTGCCATTCCCGACCCCCTACACTATGCACATTTCTGGAACTGCTGCTTTTAGCTCTCTGTCCTAAGTCTGCCTGATCAGTTTCTAGCCCCTGTTTCTCATCACTAGGTTGTACAAGCCTAGCGACAGGAGTTTGAGCTGTGGGACACACACACACACAAAATGGTGGAAAGACAAAACTGAGCCATCTGAGAGTAAGCTCTTCTCTGACCTCCACACCTACACCATGGTCTACACCATTGGCTTACACACACACACACACACACACACACACCACTAAAAATGAGTTTCAGAGAAACCATTCATCAGAGATAAGAAATTAGAATGCATAAACAGATTTCCATTGAATAATTACTTTTCCTTTTAAAATTGAGAATAGATTTGTTTTCATACAATATATTCTATTCATGGTCATTTTCCCTCCAATAAAGCCTCCCAGATCCTCCCATCTCTCCATTCGCCCCTATAAAAAAACAAATAAGAATCTGAAAACAAAATAAACAAAAGCTCACAAAATCAGAATAGGACAAAGAAAACTAACAAATAGAAAGAAAAAAAAAGAGAGAGCCAAAGAAAAAGAACAAGAAACAAATACAGAAGCACAGACATACACATTCACATCCACAAAAATCCCTTACAAACACAAATTCAGAAACCATAGCATATGAAGAAAAGTCCTGTAAGATTTTAAAAATGTCCAAACAAAGCATTATGAGACCAGAAACCTCCCAAAATACCATTGAGTTTGTTTTATGTTGGCCATCTACTACTGGGCATGGGGCCTGCCTTTAAATTTGATTTGTTTCTCCAGTGAGACTCTATTGAAGAAAACCATTTTTTCTTTACAAGCAGTTGTCAAGTGGAGATAACTTCTTCTGAGTTAGGGATGGGGGCATGTGTTCACTCTTCCTCTCGGCATTGGGAAGCCCATCTGGCTAAGACCTGTGCAGGTCCTATGTACACGGCTACAGTTTCTGTGAGTTCTTACGTATTTACAAGGCCTTGCTTTCTTCATATCCTGCATCCTCTCTCGCTCTTACACTTTTTCTGCCTCCTCTTCTGCAGGGTTCCCTAAGCTCTGGGAGGGATTTGAAGGAGAATATTATTTAGGACTGAGTGTTTTAATGATTTTCCTGCCAAACACACAAATTTAATTTATTTCTCTATATTTCTTTCTTTTTTCCTTTCCTTTCCTTTCCTTTCTTTTCCTTTCCTTTCCTTTCCTTTCCTTTCCTTTCCTTTTCTTCCCTTTTGTTTCTTTCTTTCATTCTTTCCTTCCTTCCTTTTCTTCCTTCCTTTCCTTCATTTTTGTCTTGCTTGCTTGTTTGCTCTGACTAGCTTGAGTGTGGCGAGTGTGGCTCTAGCCAGGCTTTCCCTTCTCCCCCATTCCCTCTGCCTTGTTAAAAATCATTAGCTTACATTCCTAAAGCTACCCACCAAGGTCTATTCCCTTACGTGGTCACTACTTTCTCCTGAGGCCAACTACCAGGGTCCAGCTATCAAAGTATTGAAGTCCAGCAATTAAAAGTCCCCTTTGTCTCACTTCATTAACATGCCCAATTAAAATCAAATACCTCATCCTAGCATAGGCTTTTCTCTTGTACCTTTATAAACTGCCATCTGCCTATGATAAATGTCTGTCTCCTCTCTATCTAGAGGGAGTCCTTTGTCATCTACTTCCCACCCCAGGGCAAATACTCCTTCCCTTCTTCTTTGTTCCCTTCTCATTTACCTTCAGCATCTTATCCCCTCTTATTCCCTGCTTTTTGTCCCTCTGGGACATCTCTCCTTTGTGCTTACAACTTGGTCTTGGGAGTCCTGAGCCAATACTTTTCTTTTCAGCTATATTTCTTGATATTATGCCAGAACACGTGTGCTACTGTATAAGACTGGGCAGTTTTGGGTTTTGTTTTGGGGTGTGTGTGTGTGTGTTTGTGTGTTGTTTTGGTGAGTTTTCATTTTCCTGTCTTATATTCTAATATTTTTAAATTAGCATCTACAATATTAGGTTTTATTGTGGCATTTTCAAAATTTGATTCTCTTCTTCAGCCTTTTTTCACATCTTCTCAATCCTCTTTGTACCCTCTGGCTCACTCCCAACTCCCAGCCCACTCCCCTCTAGACTGTGATACCAGAAGGTAGGGCACTAGAGGAGAGAAAAAAGTGCTGAGGAAAGGCAGGGAAGGAAACAGGGCACATAAACATGAAGCCTCTGAAGTTTTGAATATTTGCTGATTAGAAGCATAACTGAACTTTACAAAGTGGCTTTCCCAACTGATGGAGTTATTGTTCTGCCAATCAGTTCTGTTGTGTGGACAGCCTAATCATCATCAGGGGCAGCTCTTGATTACTCAAAAACAGTAAGGCTTGATATGAAATGCCACCGTGTGTTTTCTGTCTCTTTTGTTATCTGTTTTTACACTTTAAAAGATTTGGTTACTTTTGCTATTTAAAAAATAAAAGATTCATAAAAATTTACAGCTCTGAAATTAGTTCTTTGGAAGTTTCTAAATTCAAATCACTAATCATACTGTATTTGTAATTCCACCAAAATTTTATAATCACTCTTGAGGGATCATTATTCCCATTGCCAGTGTAGTTGATTAGACTCTCTGATAAACTAAACACCATTTAAAAGTTTAATTGATTCTATTACTTTTTTGTTACAGGTTTGAATTATGTAATAAATATTCCCTAAGTATTTAAATAGTATTTACAAATCTTAGGCATTGCATTAGTAAATTGTTGTTAAACGTAAGTTTCATTGAATTTTCTTATGCTTCTTTTCTTTTTCTCTTTTTCTTCTCTGTTTGTTTGGCTGGTTGTTTGGTTGTTTGGTTTGGTTTTGGTTTTTTGAGATAGGGTTTCTCTGTGTAGTCCTGGCAGTCCTGGGACTCTCTTTGTCAACCAGCCCAGTCTCAAACTCATAAAGATGTGCCTGCTTCTGCATCTCGAGGTCTGAGATTAAAGGCATGCAGAATTTTCTTATATTTTAGATAGCATTCATAATACTTTAAGTTAAAATGAGAAGTGTTAATCAGCAAGCCAAATATTCAATTTGAGGAGTGGGAACATAGCATCTGCCCGATGTGCACCAAGGTCTAGGTTCCCAATACTTCAGAAAACTGGGCGTGGAAGTGAACACTTGTAATCTCGATACTCTGGGTGTTGAAGGCAGGAATATTAGTTCAAGGCTCTCCTAATCTATACAGCAAGTTTAAGGTCAGACTAAGCTACATTAGACCACATCTTAAACACACATAAACACATACACACATACACAGACACTTTGGAACTGATCAGTTTTTGGTTTTGGGAAAGGGGAGGTGTTTCCATTTGTTTGGTTGGTTGGTTGATTGGTCAGTGTGGTTGTATATATATATATGTTTTGGTTTGTTTTTGTATGGTTTTTCGAGACAGAGTATCTCGGTGTATTAGATCTGGCTATCCTGGAACTCACTCTATAAACTAGGCTGGCCTCAAACTTACAGAAATTCCCCTGCTTCTGCCTCCTCTGGGTGTTGGGATTAAAGGTGTGTTCCACTACCACCTGGCTGTGATCAATTATTTTAATGAGCCAAAATTTCTTCCATGTGGTCCTTTAACTCCTACAAAATTCTTCTGGACAATCCTGAAGGGATGCATGAGCCATCATTTTAACTGATACACTAATGCTTTCTGGAGTGTGATTCTCAAGTGTACTAATGGATGTCTGGACCCCTTTCCAAATGTCAAAGACAAACTCTTTTAAGTTGTTCGGCTCCTAAAGAGAGTGACCTTTTTCTTCTCTAGTCCTAGAAACTCAAGTTGATGCTGTTGTCTTTTTATAGCCTTACTATCTAGGAAATTCACAGCTTCATCATATTAAAATAACAGGCAACTAGAAAATGAATTGTGGGAGTACTATGGCTTGAATGTGTGTCCCATAAACTTATGTTGGCAACTTAATATCTGATGTGACAATATAGGGAGGTGGAGCCAAATGCAAAGTGTTCAGATAATGATGATTTGACCTTTGTGAATGCATTAATAGGAATCATAAAGTAGCTTGAGTCTTCAATTGTTCAGACTTTGTCACAGAGGTCAATGCATCAGGAAAGGCTCTTGTCAAGTACTGACTCCTCAATCTTAGACTTTGCAGCTTCCAGAATGATGAGCTGATGAACTGCATATGATTATAAATTACTGTTTTGGACATCCTGATTGTTTTATTTAGGATTTCCATTACTCTGAAAAGCCACCATGACCAAGGCAACTCTTATAAAGGAACACATTTAATTGGGGCTGGCTTACAGATTCAGAGGTTTCATCCATTATCATCATGGTTGTGTACATGCACGGCAGCATGCAGGCAAATATGATTCAGGAGAGGTAGCTGAAAGTTCCACATCAGGATTGGCAGGCAACAGGGAGAGAGAGAGTCACAGGGCCTGGTTTCAGCTTCTAAAATCTCAAAGCCTACTCCCAATGACACACCTCCTCCAACAAGGCTACACAAATTCAATAAGACAAGTTGTCCTAATCCTTTCAAATAATCCCTATGACCCAATGAGGGGGGGGTGCTTTTTTTTTCTCAAACCACCACACTGTCACAGCATAATAAAAGAACCCAAGGAGGCAAAAACAGAAGCAGGAAACCAAGCCAGAATAGGACTTCAGTAGTCCCTGTGGCACACACTAGGAGGTAAAGCCAGGGTGATGGTAACTGGAGATGAAATGGGGACAGATTAGGGTATGTTGCAAAAATACAGGCAGGACTTGAGGGAAGATTGCCTAGATTGGGAGGTGCAGTGGTTTGAATGAGATGTCCCCCATAGTCGCAGGCACTGGAATACTTGGTCCCTAGTCTCTAGTGCTGTTTGGGAAGGCTTAAGGGGTGTGGCCCTTGTTGAAAGAAGTATAACACTGGGCTAGGCTTTGAGAGTTTAAGAACTTATTCCATTTCTACTTTGTCCTGCCTACTTGTGCTTGCAGTTTGAAGATGAGAGGTCTCAGCTTCCTAATACAGGCTCCATCTCTCCACTCTGCTATCAGGGTCTCATTTCCCTCTGGATTTGTAAGCTCAAATGCAACCTTCCTTTCATAAGTTGCCTTGGCCATGGTGTTTTATCACAGTAACAGAAAAGTAACAGAGGAAGGATCGTAGTTATTTTCTCATTGTTGTGGCAAAATATAAGGTAAAAGCACCTTGAGTATGATAAGCCTATTTTGGCCCAAAGTGTGAAGGTACCATCCATCATCACAGAGATTTCACATTGCAGAAGCTTGGGGCAGCTGGTCACATTGTATCTGCATTCAGGAAGCAGAGTGAAATGAAAGCTAGTACTCAGTTTGTTTTCTCCCTTTGAGTCAGTCGAGTATATGGGGACTGAGATGGTACCTACATTCAACATGGGTCTTCTTACATCACTTATCCTACTGTAGAGGATTTCTTGCTATTCAAATTTCATTTCTGTTGTTGTGATAAAATACATGGACAAAAAGCAACTTAGGGCTTAGTTGGCATACAACTCCAGATTACAACCCATTATTGTGAGGAAGTCAAGGCAGAAATTAAGGAATCATAGCCATGATCTATCACATAGAGAGGAGAAATGCATGATCCTTGATTGCTCTCAAGTAGCTATACTCTTTAGGACCCTGTGCCTAGGGATTGGTGCTGCTCACAAAGTGCTAGGTCTCCCTACTTCAATAACTATCAAGACGATCCCCCAAAGATAAACCTACAGAGCAACCTGAACTAACCAATTACTCATTAAGACTCTTATCCCAGGTGATTCTAAGTTGTTTGAAGCTATTAAAACTAACTAGCATACTCGTATACATGCCCAGAATTTGTCTCATAGGTGATTCTAGATATGGTCAAGTTGGCACTAATTATAACTACATAATAAGGGGAGGGGAAACGTAACCAGGGATAATGTAAGAATATTTGCCTCAGCAATGAGGTGGCTAAACATACTGTTTTCCTGACTAAAGAAAACTGCAGTAGATTGAAGTTTAGAGGGAAATTCTGATAATTTTCTTTTAGGCACGTTAAGCTTGAAAATCCCATCAAACAATCAACTAGCAATATCATAATGCAAATTTGAGTCTGCCAGGCTGGTGAAAAGTCTGTATGAGAATGATAAATTTGCAGGTTGTCAGCATATAGAGATGAGATGAACATAAGCAATGTCCCTAGAGAGGAAGTACAGGTACAGGCATTCAGGACAGAGCTATTATGTGTCTAGCCATCCAATAGGGTTGTGGCTATTTTTAGGGAAATTTATTTTTTAAGAGGATGATTTTGTGGTCTCACACATACACATCAAAAGAGAAAGAAAGGAGAGAGAGAAAGAAAGAGAGAGAGAGAGAGAAGAGAGAAGGAAGGAAGGAAGGAAGGAAGGAAGGAAGGAAGGAAGGAAGGAAGGAAGGAAGGAAGGAAGGAAGGAAGGAGACTTAAGGTACTCTGGGACTGAGGAAAGATGCAAGGGAAAAATAAGCTGGAAGAGCGGCTCTTCCACTAGCAATTCAACCTTTAATTCTAACTCCAGAAGAATAAACAAGTCTGGGAAATTACCCAGCATTGGGTACTGTGAAACTTACCACACACACACACACGCACACACACACAAAAAAATAAATGGATTCACATATGCTAGACCCCAATAAGGGTCCCTTGTAGGAAGGGCGTTCCTTTATATTTGTCTGATAACATAAATCATCACAAGAGTCTGTGATAAATGCCAATATAGCAGTTAAGGATGCCTTACCACAATGATGTAGCCTCTGGCAAGACACCCAGGCTCAAGTAAATAATCCTGACTCACACTCCTGAGGCAATCCTAACTAAATGCAGTGGGGGCTCAAAAGCAAAAGCATAAGATCACTAGGAGAACTTTGGGGAAAGTAGCCAGAGTTTAACAGGAAAGGAATAAACAGGTGATGGGTGGCTTATGATCAAAGTATAATATATATGAAATTGTGAAAGAATCAATTTTAAAAGGATACCTTGCTAACCTGTAGTTCAGGTATATTCTTTGAAGACCCTCTCTTAACAATAACCTGTACCCACAATCACTGCCTGAGGTAAGTATCTAGAACCAACGAATCATTTCAGATCAACCAGAATGCACTTCTCCATACTGTCTTTAAAAGTTTCTCCTTCAAGACCACTACAGAAAACCACAGCCAGCCATTCAAAATGCAGAGTTGTGGAACCCAATACCATTAGCTACCTATATAAAATAACGCAGGGAACATTATGGAAAGTGAGACAGAAAGACTGTAAGAGGCAAAGAATCAGGGAGTGTTCTTTGGGACAATATTCTAGTAATGTCAGAAATCTACACTCATAAAATGTAACTGCCTTAACATAATGCAAACAAAGGCAACACCAATAGACATGCAAAAGTGGACAAGGGAAGGATCACTGGGCCTCAGCCCATGCTGAAAAAGGGAGAACTAGGCTTCCCCAGGGGAAAGAAAACCAATTGGTTATCAAATGTCAAATGGTCAGCGCTGAAAAATATATATATATACATACACAGGTATGTAACAGCAATTAATAAAAATAGAAGCCATAAATTTAAAAGAGAGCAAGAAAGGGGATATGGAAGGGTTTAGAGGGTGGAAAGTAAAGAGAGAAATGTTGTGATTGTAACCTCAAAAAAACAATTCTCCTTCAGGAAGATCACCAAGAGTTCAAGGTTAGGCTGGGCGACATATGTTTCTACCAGTTTCCTGGGTCAGGGCCAAGTTCATGGTCTTATGATTGAGGGGGAATAGCAAGAGCAGACATCAGAAGAAGGGAAACAAAGTTTATTGAGAGGTAAAGAAACAATTCCATATAACCAGAAGTGGTCTTTAAAATGAGTTTTGTAGGGACCATTCAGTTGACTCATGAGATAATGGTGCCTGTTGTCTTGCATGATCACCTGAGTTTGAACCACATGATAGAAGGAAGGAACTGATCCCTCCAAGTTGTCCATTGATTGCCATGTGTGCCCACAGTACAAACATACATAAATTTGATTAGAGAAGAAGTTGCTGAGTAGCACTCTGGACTGGAAGTTCTTTTAAATCCTGCCCGTATGTCAATTGCATCTATTTGGGATGAGCCAGGTTGGGTAATTTGAACATATGCGAGGAATTTTTGACTAGCTGAGGAGTGGGAGAAAGTACAGGCTCTGGCAAGTCTTCCAATAGAAAAAAAAAATCCAACCTCAAAGTTTCAAGTGAGAAAAAGAACCAGGAAGAAGGAGGAGGAGGAGGAGGAGGAGGAAGAGGAGGAGGAGGAGGGAAAAAACTCTCCCAAACAAAAGCAAAACAAAACAAACAAACAAACACCAAAGGCTGGTGGTTAGCCTACATCTGGACAAGTCAGACCTTTGGGATGCTGTCCCACTGATTAAATGGAGTTTATTGGGACACTGTGAGGTTCTCAGAGCGTATCGTCAATTCCACCAGGATATCAGGCATTTTCTTTTCCTTGGACCTATTACCCTGGATCTGACTGACTGCCCGCAAAAGCAGGGGGCTGCCTTGTCCTAACTCCTATTAGTGTGACCCTGCCTTAAAATTTGAAATTAATAAAATTCAAGTTTTTCCTTACTTCAAGTTCCCCAGATAGGCCTATATTCTATCATAGTTCATGCATCTCAGATCATAATGCTCTGCTCATTTCCAAGCAGATTCATTCTTTAGAGCAGTGGTTCTCAACCTGAGGGTCACAAACCTTTTGAGGATCAAATGTGCTACATCCACTCCAGTAGTGACATGCATGAGAGGCCTAAAGCCTGGATGCAGTCCCGAGGCGAAAAGTTCACGGAACTTAGCCTCCTAAAACTGTGGCATCCCATAGCACATATGCTCCAAACTTGTCCTTTCAAATGGATCTGTGTGCTTTCTTTCAGTATTGTTTTATTATACGTGCCTCCAAGCAATGACTTGCCAAATACCTAAGCAAAATTGAACTTTGCTTCCTGGCCTTCATCAATGCCCCAGGTAGTCCTTGAGCCGATTCTGGGATTGGAATTCAGTAAGAATGTTGCCTATTCAGTGACATTCAGAATTGCCTCTCGTATTGTAAGAGAAATAAATCAGGCTTTACTATCTACTACATAGAGTTAGAAATCTGAGGGCAAGCTTAGCAGCGTAAGATTAGAATTTTCATTATAGTTATGTATGGCAGACTACATTACTTATTAGTAGAAAGTCCCCCCACACTATCACTTAGAATAAAAGCCAAGTAGCCCCCATATACAGGGATTTACAAAGGTTTAGGAAGTAGATTGGGCTGTGGTTTTAGAGTATTGCACTATTCATGAGAAGGTTAGCTAGATTGGAACTCCCTAATTAGAACCATGACTTGGGCGTGAATGCCCTTGCCCCGAGAGTGTAAAGACCTCACACTTCTAAGAATAGAGATGACCTTAGATAGGGCTGATTTTGTCTCAGTTGTTTTATTGCCCAGTTCCTGCCAGTCTTTGTGTTTGCATTCCTCTGTTTTGTGTAAGAGTCATTAAGCATCCAGTAACCTCATTTGTACCTTGCTGCTGTGTCACTTGACTTCCCTATTTTCTTCTGTATAAAAAGTTTGACGCTCAATTTGACATTACATTCAGATACAGCACATTCCCTCGTGTCCTATCTGTTTGTCACCCCATTCTTGCCGACCTTTGCTCACCTACAACCAGAAACCCGTTCCCTACAGATCGGAGACCCAATAGAGAGACTTGTCTATAGCACAAATGACCCTCTCACAAAGGTTGCCTAAGACCATCTGAAATCCAAGTATTTTTGTTACTACTCATAACTAGCAAAACTATAGTTATAGAGTAGCAATGAAATAATGTTATGGCTGGGGTCACTATAACATGAGGAACTGTATTAAAGGGTCACAGCATTACGAAGGGTAAGAACCACTGCTTTAGAATCTCTTTCTATGTATTTAACTTGATTGTGATGGGGAAAGGCTAGAAAATGATCATGCAGAGCAGGGACCACAAAGCAGCAGTTCTATGAAGGTCTTTACTGGAATGGGAATGCCCGAAGAGAGTTGAGGTTCCTGTTGCTGTATTACCCCTTCTAAACAAGCTGATATATTTCCTTATATCTTACTTCTGCCATAAGTCTTTTGATGGCAGCTTAATGGTACCCTATTTCCCAGGACCCTCCGGCTATACAGGAGTTCTGCAAGCACTTGCTTTCTCTTCCCCTTAAGCACCTACCTATGTCTCTACAGTAATTTTCTAAAACTCACTTTCTCTAATCTGTGGATTTTATTCTTCAAATTGGAGAGACAAAAACCTGAAAGCCAGTGGGCTGAGGCAATTTTTGAAGGATCTTAGCCCCAAAGCCAAGCACACCAAGAGCTGAGAAAAGTTCCGTGGTTCCCAGAAACTGTCAATATTCTCATATCAACAGGTTTTGTTGTTGTTGTTGTTTCAGTGGCTTTGTTGTTGCTTGCTTGCTTGCTTGCTTGCTTGTTTTGTCTGTCAGGACTAAAAAAAAAAAATTACTCGATTCTCCTTATTATTTTTCCTGAAATCAACAACTTTGTTCCTGTAATACATATATTTTACCTTCAAGTAGCACTAACATTGCATTATACAAAGCATTTGGATTGCTTTGAAAAAAAAAACTGAACCTTGAGAGTTCCATTAGTAAAGTATTGTTTGTGCTAACATGGGAACCTGAATTCCAATCCTCAGCCCCCACCCAAAAAAGATGGGCCTATAATCACACTGCTAGGGGTCAGAAAACAGAGGATTCTCTGGGCTAGATAGCCAACCATTACAGCCAATCAGTAAACTCCAGGTTCAATGAGAGATCTTGTCTCATGAAATAAGTTGGAGAGTAGCAGAGGAAGTCAGTCAATGTTGAACTTTGTTTGGTATGCATGTATACAAATACAGACACATCAACCTATACATGATCACAAACATATATGCTATAGCAAGTGCTGTTTATCATCTCTCTGTCTGGAAAGAGGGTACAGGGACGCCTGGCCTGATTGGGGGAGAGAAGTTTTATCTAGATGGTTTGCACGTCTGTAACCTATCACCCACAGTTATGTAAATAATCTGTTAAATAATCCTGTCTACACACGTAGCTATCATATCCATTCGGTTTCCCTTGAAGAATCCCTGCTGATAGCCATTCATATATTGAATATAGGTAGAAACAGCAATATGAAAGCTATGCATAATAATCAAGATGGCTAGCTGAAAGAAAACCTAGATTTGATCCCCAGAACTACATAAATTAGGTGGGTGCTGTATACCTGTAATCCCAGCTCTGGGAAGGAAGCGGCAGAAAGATCAGAAGTTCAAGGTCATCCTCAGCTATATATCAAGTTCAAGGCTAACCTAGGCGATATAAGACTATGACTGAAGCAATAAACAATATAAAATTCAAAAGGATGTATTATCCACATACACTATGTGTAGTACTCTGGGTGCACCAGAAGTGTTTCATAAACCTTTGATGATGGCAGGCATTTCCATATGCAAACAGCTTGCCTAGAGCTCCTGTTTGGCTCTAAAAGAGGGAGGTGATCTGTAACAGCTGCCCTTGCTGCCACTGAAGACCCCTGCTCAGCACCTCTTGCAGGGTTTGCCATGTGCCACTCAGAAAAGAAAAGGGCTGATGAGCTGTTCTGCATAGTAGCTGAGGAAAGAGATTTCCAAAAACGGGAACTATTTCGAGAGACAATACGCCATTGGCAAGAAATAATTTCGAATTACGAGATGCATCTGTGAGGAAGAGACGTATGTGAAAACCTGCTCAGTCTTTTGTTAGCAAGACTGCATTCTGCTAGATAATTTTCGCCATATTATTACAAAGCGAGTTGCACATTCACTAGCAAGCTCTCTCAATGGAAAGAAAGGCAGCCCGTTTTCTAAATCACTTGCTGACTAATGCATGGCTGTGATTTAATGGACCACGATGAATGTCTCATTTTTAGGACACGTGTTCCGCATGCCATTGCTCTCACAAAGAGCTGTTATATTTTGCAAATTGTTTTTCCTGCCCTTAATGAACTTTTATATAAGGGGCAAAGAAGAACTTCTCTCATAAACCTAACCACAAAACCAAAAACTGTAAAGTTCTCTGAGGAAATCAGAGAAAAATATCTTGACCTTGCTGTTAGCAGAGACAGGAATCAAACAGCATAGACCATAAAATAGACAATCTTAGGTATGGCTGCTTAGGCGCTGTCTACCTTTGTTACTTTTTGTTTTCGGTTTTGAGATGGGGTCAACTATCTGAAATATTGTTAAACAGTAGGCTGGCTTGTCAGCAAGCCCCAGGAATGTGCCTGTCTCTACCTTCCCAATCCTGGCATCACAAACAAATGCATACTACTCCCCTACCCCCTCACTCCCACCGGGCTGTAGAGACTTAACTCATTTCTCCATTCCTACAAGGCAAGAACTTCACACCTGAACTATTTCCACAGCCATGACTATGCCTGTTCACCTTCCACTAAATAAGTAGACTATGATAATGGGAACCTGAGATTTCAGACTATGTTTCTGTGGGCTGTCATAGAATGGAGTGCGGCAAGATATATGAGAGCATGAGGGAGGGCAAAGAGTGTCCTTGACAGTAGGAAGGCAAATAGCACATGAACAGCCCACCTACATGTTCCAGGAATTCACACTTATGGTGATTTCACAGGCCCCACCTCTCATGGCTTCTCTATCTATGTTCAATCTTCAAAACTGGTTTCCTTACAGTAGGTTACTAGGGGCCTTTGCAGATGATCCTCCTCTAAAAGTATTTCCAGCTCTGTGGCTCCCTTTCAGCCAATCCCGATATGCCTTCTTGACTCTCTTTCTCAGTCTTCTCTGTTCTCAAATCTTCAGTCCATTGTCTAGAGATCAGAGAACAGCATGAGAACATTCAAATGGCCTTTTTGTTTTTTGTTTTTTCCTGAGACAGGATCTCACCATGTAGCCCTGGCTGGCCTGGAAGTTGCTATGTAGACCAAGATGGTCTTAAACTCACAGTGGTTAACCTGCCTTTGTCTCCCAAGAGCTAGACTTACACAAGTGTGCCACTGCATTCAGCTCCAAGAAAGCTGTTGTTAACACGGTTCCTTCAGTTTTCCCTGTTTTAAATCCTAGTCTTAACACCTACATGAGACTTGGCTTATCAATCTTTTTTTTAAAGATTTATTTGTTTTATGTATGAGTACACAGCAGCTCTCAGACACACCAGAAGAGGGCATCAGATCCCATTACAGATGGTTGTGAGTCACCATGTGGCTTCTGGGAATTGAACTCAGAACCTCAGTGCTCTTAGCGTCTGAACCGTCTCTCCAGCCCGGCCTATCAGTCTTTAAGATGTTGACACTGCTGTTTTAAAGGAAACACCCTAAGTGCTAGAACATCTGAGCTTTGGCTTGAAATTAACAGGTAACATGATTTCATCCTCCAGTGCAAATACTGAGCTGTCACCCTAAGAGACAAGGCCTGCCCTTCTTTCTCCTCTCACTCTCATCCTCTCTTGTAGTACTAAGAATAAGACTCAGGGCCTCATAAACACCAGGCAAGCATTCCATCACTGAGCTATATCCCAGCTTGTTTAACACCATCATTCCTTGACTAAGGGTGTGACTGCTTCCCATAGAGATTGAGAAATTATACTCAGTAATACCACAGTGATAGGAAGAGTTAAATATTTAAATAACACAGAGATTAGCAGGTCCACATTAGCTCAAGTTTATAAAGCATGTGTTGTATTTTATAAACATAAGTGAAACATTCTTACCTTACAACTTTGGACAAACAGATCATAA
Source organism: Mus musculus (assembly GCF_000001635.26). Classification (NCBI taxonomy): domain Eukaryota; kingdom Metazoa; phylum Chordata; class Mammalia; order Rodentia; family Muridae; genus Mus; species Mus musculus. Next base: position 168,609,539 of record NC_000086.7, read on the forward strand.
TGAAATTTTGATGCCTTAAAATCATATTTCATCATTTTGGTATTTTGAAATATAAGCATGAATCAAAAATTTCTGTGAATTGCTATTAAAACACTCATGCTGAGATTTATGGGATATTAACAGATTTTCATAAATGAAAGCACAAATCATAAAATGATAAGTTTTTCAGTTACCTGAGGGGGAAAAGTGTTTTATTACACACACACAAGTATACACACACACACACACACACACACACACACACACACACACATACCCTGAACTAAAATACTTTCTAAAAATAATGAAGCCTTGAGGGCTATGGATGTAGCTCAGAGTACTTGCCTAGTATACACAAAGTTAGGCTTGATCCCAGCAGTGCATAAAATCTGGCCATAGAAGTGTACATCTGTAATCCTAGCACTCAAGAGGTCTGAAAAATGGGAATAAAATAAAATAAAGATGTCATAGTTCAGTCTCCTACTTATTTGAGTTAAAGAACCAATTTTAATGTGTAGCGAAGCACAAGTAGTGAAGGTTAATAGAGTAATTCTCTATCCCCTTTCTGTTTCTCTGTGTGTTTTTGCCTGACTCTGTCTCTGTCTGTCTCGGTCTCTGTCTCTGTCTGTCTCTGTCTCTGTTTCTCCCCCACCACCTCTCTCAAAGTGCATCATACTTGCAAATTCTGTGTCAAAGAGAAACTTAGGCACTCAATTCTTTTGTCCCAGACTGAAATGGAACAGACTAAAGTTCAGTTAAGAAGACTGCAAGCCTAATCTATTATATTTCACCCTCTCCCCACACTGTTAGAGTGGATGACGTGGCTAATCAATTACTGCAGCTGAGGTGGAATAGTGCAAAGCTTGTAGTCTCTGAAGCTTAAAATAAAATCCGTTTACAAAAATTCAGAGATACATCAAAATGACAAGGGGAATAAAAGTTCCTACATTTTCAATTAACACCAGCCTGAGTCTTAGAAAGCACTAACATCCTTATTCCCTCTTTTCTGGCCTCTTCTGGCATCTTCCAATTTGACAATAACCATGCCTTAGAAACAAAATTGATGGGATGTTTACAAAACAGATGTTTTCAAGTGATGCTAATAATATATTTAGAGCCAAAGATCTACCTTTCCAAAGGGACATAAATTACAAGTGACAGAATACAAGATACACATTAAAATCTAGGCCACAGAGCAGACCAAAATCATGGGAGACAGTGTCTAGTCAGTACTTATTGAACACCTAGTGTGTGATAGAAAGTTTCTAAAATTGTTGTGGAGAATTAATATCCTCCCTTACTTTGTCAAATTATATATTATCTGTTTATTGGCTGATCAGAAAGAAAAGTGTAATATTTCACACTACCCAGAGTCAACTGGAAAAGAATCAATTTTGTTCAGGAAGCAATTTTCTTATAAATGAATAAATGTTAGAAACTTATATTATTAACTTGCATGCATACATATATATTTATCCATACTCCCACATCTACATCGATATGCTTTTTCTGTTAGAGCTATTCCTGGTATTATGGGTATGTGCCACCATACCCAGTTATTATATCCTCCGTGCATTGTTGAATTGTGGGTACAGGTCCATGCTTGCCACTGTGCACACTGGGAACTCAGAGGATGATATTTGGGTGTCAGTTCTTACCCTTTCAGCTGACTTGAAATGGGATCTCTTTGCTCCTGCTTGTGCTAACCTAGCTAGCCCTCTAGTTGATGGAGATCCTCTCCTGTCTCAACTTCCCATTTCCCTATGTGGGAGAATAGAAATACATACATACGTATGGGCTACTGTATCAGACTTTTGTGTAGGCTCTGAGACTTGGGACTCAGGTTGGACTTGTACAGCAAGCTCTCTTTCCACTGAGCCATGTCCATAACCCCTATTATTACACATACTCCTTCTTATTGTTTTGTTGTTGTGTTGTTTTGCACTGATAAGATTTTTCTTTTTTAAAAATGTTTCTCAACATAATCTTCTCTTGGTAATCCAGAAAATATGAACATTTTGGTGAATATTATCTAAATAGATACATTTTGTATCAATTTTTAAATCTGTTGACAATTTTTTTCTATTTTTTTCTCACATAATACATCCTGACTGCCGTTTTCGCTCCCTCTACTCCTCCCAGTTCCTCATCACCTCCTCTCCCATTTGGATTGACTTCCTTTCTGGCTTTCATTAGAAAACAAATGTGGTTCTAAAGGTTAATAATAAGATGAAACAAACGTAATAAGATAAAGCCAACATGTAGAAATTGGACAAAACATCCAGAAGAAAAAGAGGCCAAAAGAAGGCACAAGAAACATATGAACTCAAATGTAAATACATGCTTTCAAACACCATAAAAACAGTAAACTAGAAGCCATAATACAGGTGCAGACCCATGCAGACCCTGTACTTGCTGTTTCAGTGTCTAGGAGTTGACATGAACCTTGATCATGCTGGTTTAGAGAACTTTCTCGGAGTCTTCCACTCCCTGTGGCTCTTACAGACTTTCTACCTCCTCTTCTGTGGAGTTCCCTGAGGCTTGAGAGTGAGTGTTTCAAGGTCTTTCCCTGTGCATACTGTCTGGCTGTGAGTTTCTGTTCCTAACTGCTGCAGGAGGAAGCTCCTCTGATAATGGCTGAGCAAGGCACTGATTTACAAGGAGAGCAGAATGTCATTAGAAGTCTAGTAGTACTTGGTTTACTGTAGGTACTTGGAGTAGTCTCAGGTTCTTGGTCACCCAAGTAGTGTCAAGCTTCATCTCGTGTAGTGAGCCTTAAGTCAAATCAGATATTGGTTACTTACTCTCACACATTTTGTGCCACTATAGCCCTAGTATATTTTGAACACAGGACACCATTAGAGGTCAAAGGGTTTGTAGCTGGGTTTATGTTTACATTCATGCCTTGGTCTTAAGCAAAGTACCGTCCTGTGCCAAAAGCCCTAGAATATAGTGATAACGGGCCTGTGAAGACAACAACCTGAATTCTTGACATTCAATAAGTTGTCTAGGTGGTATTCAGCAATAGGGCCTTGCTGCTATTTTGTGGAGAACAAACTATAATCTCAGCAACAGGCTGTGTTGTTTGGGGATTTCCAACAATTCAATTGGATTTACCTAGTCCTGGTGCTTGAAGCATTATTTGGTGACAAGAGATGGTGAGCGGGGACTCTGTGTCCCCTGTTATTTGATCACCTTCATATATGTAAATATTTGACAAACTTTCTACTGTACTAGGTTTCTGTGCTGCCCTTCAATGGCCTTAATTTTATCTTTCGCTCCCCCATATTCCCTCACTTGTCCACCTTTTCCCTGCACTTGATCCTCCAGTTCATCACTGCATCCATCCATAACTCTATGTTCTATTCCCTTTCCTAGGGATATCTATCTGACTCCCACCCCAGTCCCTACTCTATACCTAACCTCTGGATTTCTATGGTTTGTAGCTTGGTTATCATTGAGTTAACAGCTAATATCCACATGTAAGCAGATGCATGTGATATTTGTCTCTCATTCTTTCTAGACTTCTTTTTAGATTCATTCATTCATCTGTGATTTTCATAATTTTATTTTTAACAGCTAAGTAATACCCCATTTTGTAAATAGACATTTTTTTTATAATCCATTCTAGGTTGTTTCCAATGTCTGTCTATTATGACTAGAACATGGTTGGGCAAGTGTTGTAGTGGAAAGATGGAACATCATTTGAGTATATAGCCAAGAGTAGTATAGCTGGATTAAGAGTTAGAGCATGCATATGTATCAGAAGATGGCCTGGTTGGCCATCAGTAGAAAGAGAGACCCATTGGTCGTGCAGACTTTATATGCCTCAGTACAGGGGAACGCCAGGTCCAAGAGGTGGGAGAGGATGGGTGGGGGAGTGGGTGTGGGAGGATGTGGGGGACTTTTGGGATAGCATTGGAAATGTAAATGAAATAAATACCCAATAATAAAAAAATTTTAAAAAAAGACTTAGAGCATTTACCAATTTCTGGAGCAACCACTATACCAATTTCCATACTGGCTCTTTAAGTTTGCACTTCTACCAGCAATGGATGTGTGTTTCACTTACTCCACATCCTTGCCAGCATGAACTGTCACTTGTTTTATTGAACTTAGCAACTCTGATTGGTGTAACATGAAATCTAAGAGTAATTTTATATACATGTCTTTGATGATTAAGGATGCTGAACATTTCTTTGTGTTTCTCAGTCATTTGAATTTCCTCTTTTGAGAATACTCTGTTTAGAACTGTATGCTATTTTTTAACTAGGTTACTTATTTTCTTGATATGTAGAGGACTTTATATATTATTATTATTTATATATTCTTTATATATTTTTAATATTTGCATTCTATCATATATGCAGTTAGGAAAAAACTTTATCCATTTTCTAGGTCTCCACTGTGTCCCATTGATAGTGTTCTTTGCCTTACAGTAGCTTTTCAAGTTCATGAGGTACCATTTATTAGTTGTTGATCTTAGGGTCTGAGCTATTGGTGTTCTGTTTAGAAAGTCATTTCCTGCCCCAATTAATTCAAGACTATCCTCTACTTTATTTTCTATCAGGTTCAGTGTATCTGGCTTTATGTTGAGGCCTTCGATTAATTTGGAGTTGAGTTTTGTTCAGGGTGAGAAGTAGGGCTCTCTTTGGACATGTAGACATCCAATTTGACCAACATCATTTGTTGAAGATACTGTATTTTTTTCTAGTGTGCTTTTCTGACCTCTTATTCAAAAAAAATCAGGTGTCCATAGATTTATGAATTTATGTCTGGGTCTTCAATTTTATTCCATTGATCAATATGTCTGGTTTTGTATCAATACCATGCTGTTTTTATTACTATTCATTTGTAATACAACTTGAAATTGGCGATGGTGACACCTACAGTGGTTCTATTATTATTAAGGATTGTTTCAGCTAACCTCAATTTTTGTGTTTCCATACAAACTTATTTTCAATTTCTGTGAAAAAAAAGTGTTGGAATTTTGATGGGGATTGCATTAAACTAGATTTCTTTTGGTAGTATGGCCATTTTTACTATATTAATCCTACTGATCCATGAGAATGATAGATCGTCCCATCTTCTGATATCTTTCTCAGTTTCATTACTCAAAGACTTGAAATTTTCATCATATAAGTCTTTCACTTGATTGTTTAGAGTTACCCCAAGATATTTTATATTATTTGAGGCTATTGTGAAAGGTGTTTTCCTAATTTCTCAGTCCATTTGTCATTTGTGTATTGGAAGGATACTGATTTTTGTGAGTTAATTTTTTGATCCAGCCACTTTGTTCAAAGTGTGTATTAGCTGTAGGAGTTCCCTGTAGAATCTTTCTGGTCACTTATGTGTATTAACACATTATTTGCAAATAAAGGTACTTTGACTTCTTCTTTCTAATTTGTATTCCCTCGATCTCCTTCAGTTGTCTTATTGCTCTAGCTAAGACACTAAGTACTATATTAAATATGTATGGAGAGAATGGACGATCTTCTTGTTCCAGATTTTAGTGGAATTGGTTTGAGTTACTTCCCATTTGTGTGTCAGCTATGGGTTTGCTGTAAACTGCCTTTACTACGTTAATCTAAGTCCCTTGTATCCATCATTTCTCCAGGACTCTTATCATGAAGGGGTGTTGAATTTTTTTTCAAAGGCTTTTTCTACATCTATTAGAGGATCATGTGGTTTTTGCCTTTCAGTTTGCTTACATTGTGGATTATATTTTTCCATGTATGTATGTTGACCCACCCCAAAATCTCTGGGTAAATGATGATATCGATGTGTTCTTGTATTCAGTTTGTGAGTATTTTATTGACCAGTTTTGCATCTATGTTCATAAGGGAAATTGGTCTGCAATTCTCTTTCTTTGTCAGATCTTTTAGTGATTTGGGAGCCAGCATAACAGTGGCCTCATAAAGTAATTTGGGCAATGATTCTTCTCTTTCTATTTTGTAGAATAATTTGACAAGTATACTTCTTTGAATGCCTGGTCGAATTCTGTGCTAAAACCATCTAGTCCTGGGCTTTTTTATTTTTAAGAGAGAGTTTTTATGACTGCCAATATTTGAGTAGGGAATATAGGTCTATTTTAATTATTTATCTGATTTTGATTTAAATTTGTGTATTAGTGTTTTACAGCTGTGCACAGTCATCAGCAACCAAGGCAACTCTTGTAAGAACAATATTTAATTGGGACTGGCTTACAGGTTCAGAGGTTCAGTCCATTATTATCAGGGTGGGAGCATGGCAGCATCCAGGCAGGCATGGTGCAGGAGGAGCTGCTGAGAGTTTTACATCTTCATCTGAATGCTCCTAGCAGAAGACTGGCTTCCGGGCAGCTAGGATGAGGATCCTAAAACCCATACCCAGTTACACAACTACTCCAACAGGGCTACACCTTCTAATAGTGCCACTCCCTGGGCATCTACACACTACAACATTCCACTCTCTGGCCCCCATAAGTGAGTTCAAACATATGAGTCAAGGGGGCCATACATTAACATACCATAATGCAAAATACATTTAGTCATTCAAAATAACTTCAAAAGTCCCCATAGTCTATAGCAGTCTCAACAATGTTAAAAGCCCAAAGTTCAAAGTCTCTTCTAACATTCTTCCAATCACTTAACTGTAATCCCCAAAACAAGGCAGGAAACCAGCTAGGCAAACTCCAAACTCTGCATGTCCATGTCTGATGTAAAAGTGGTCTTCAGATCTCCAACTCCTTTTTCATGTTTGTTGACTGCAACAACTTCTTTAACCTGGGCTGGTTCCACTCTGTGTTAGCAGCTTTCCTCAGCAGCATGTACAATAAATAAATAAATAAATAAATAAATAAATAAAATACATCTTTAAAAAGAGAGAGAGAAAGTAAAATGTTCTTGACAACTGTATCTATTTCTTCAATCATGTCTTCAGTGCCTGAGATTCTCTCTTTTATCTCCTGTATTCTGTTGGCAAAACTTACCTCTGTGATTCCGTTTGAGTTGCTCAATTTTTCATTTCCAGATTTCCCTCAGTTTGGGTTTTTCTTTTGTGATTATATATATATCCACTTTCAGGTCTTGAACTGTTTCCATTTCCTTCCACTGTATGTTTATGTTTTCATAGATTTCTTTAAAGGATTTATTTCTTTTTTATTGACCTTTATCATGTGCATAAAGGCTTTTTCAAATTTAAGGTCTTTTATGTGTGCTTCAGCTGTGTTTTAACACTCAGAGCCTGCTGTGGTAGAGTTGCTTGGCTCTAGTGCAGACATATTGTCCTGGCTGTTTTGTTGATTTTGTTTTTATGCCAGTCTCTCCAAATCTGTGTTTGGGAAGACTTAATTCTAGGTGTTGATACTTTTCATTTATAGGGAGATGTTTTGCTACTTGGTTTCTGTTTCCTCTCTGGTTCTTAGAAGAGTGTGGTGGCTGTGTGTGTATCACTGGAAAAGAAAGTCTTCTGAGTTGCTGATAGGTGTGGCCCCTGAGGGTTGCAGGTAAAAACTGTGTTTGTAAGTATTTAGAGGCACACTTAGGAATTCGGTTGTGCTACGAGTCCTGTCACTGAAGAGTCCATAGGAGGAAAGAAAGCAAGGCGTTTCACTGGGATGAACTTAGTCCACTGGGAATGGGGGCTGAGAGCAAGGAAAAGACACAGCAGAAGCTCTGTTTTGGAGCTGAGAATGAAACTAGGGGATTGGAGTTGGAAGAATGGAGGAAGAGATGAAGATCTGCTATTAGCCTACCTGCTTGGCTGGCTGGAGTGGCCTGGGGGTGGGGGGTGGGGTGGGGTGGGGGTGGGGTGGGGGTTAGAGCCCAGGATAAAGCAAGGAGTTGGGGAAGGGAAGTTAGGAAGGTAAGATCTGTGTAATGCATTGGAGATGGAGGTGGGTCGGGGAGAGCCTGCAGCAGCTGCTCAGCTGGACAACTAGGAATGAAACTGGGGGATTAGATTTGGAAGAGTAGAGGGACAGGTGAAGGTTTGCAGTTAGTCTATCTGCTTCTCCAGCTGGTGTAGTCTGCAGGTTCCTAGAGAAACATTTTTTTCAATTGCTAAAAAGATTTTAGGATTGACAAGATTGCACAGTGAATAAAGGCATTTTACCCCGAGCCTGACAATCTGAGTTTAATGCCTGAATCCTGTGTAAAGATAGAAGGAAAGAACTACCTCCTCTACACATGAACAGTGACACACATAGCCTCCATTTTCTCCATAATATAAAGAAAACTTTGAAAAAGTAAATTTTTAATAATTTTCTATGAGGAAATAAATATGCAAATTGATCAATGTGGTACTTTTAAATGTGTGTGTGTGTGTGTGTGTGTGTGTGTGTGTGTGTGTGTGTGTTGGTGTGTTGGTGTGTTTACCATAGCACATGTTTGGAGGCCAGAGGACAATTTGTGAGTGCTAGTTCTCTCCTTTCCAGTGAGAGGGGACCTGTACTGAAGCTGCCTATCAGTACCATGGCTCATTTCCTTAGACAGAGTGACATTTAGACTCTGAGATCCTGAAGTTCCAAGTTGGCGGCATTTCTGGGCAGCTTTGCAAATATTCAGAGCACAAATCCAAACTCTCTGTGATGGTTTGAATAAAACAGCCCAAATAGGCTTATATATTTGAACACTTAGTCTCTAAGAGAGTGGTACTTATATATTTGAACACTTAGTCTCTAAAGAGAGTGGTACTTGTTGACAGGTTTAGGAAGTGTGGCTTTGTTGGAGTAGATGTGGACTTGTTAAAGAAAGTGTGTCACTGGGAGTAGGCTGTGAAGTTTTGAATGCTCAATCCAGCCCCCCTCTCTCCCTACTGCCAATAGATCCAAAAGAAAGACTTTCAGCTCCAGCACCATATCTACATGCATGCTGCCATACTTCCCACCATGATGATAATGGAATAAACCTTTGACTTGTAAGCCAGCCCGAATTAAATGTTTTCCTTTATAAGAGTTGATGTGATCATAGTGTCTTTTCAAAACAATAGAACACTAAGACACTATCCAAATCCAACTTCTGCCTGCTTTCTCCTTGGACACAACAGCACTGATGAGGCCCTAAAAACAAAAATGCCAAAGGTGATGACACTGAGTCCTGCATCTAAGATGCATATCCAGCAGAAAACCTTGGATTTACCACCCCCTTTATGGGAATTTGAGGGTGATGGGGTGACTATGCTTTTCATATTGCCAACCCTGGGTATAAATAAAGTCTATCACTTCCTTATAGGGATGTCTTCTTCCTCCTTACTATGTAACACAAAATTGATTCCAATTTAAAAGAATGATCCATAGACAATTGAAGAAACCATTGTATGAGAGATGAGGTCATTATATATGCTGGTGGTAACCATGCCTGGATGGAGCTACTAAAGGCACAGGCTACTTTTTTCTATTTTTATGAACTTCTTAATGTTCTATCTTACCCTTAGGATGAAGGAAGGGAGCAGTGTCTTAGTTTCTTTTCCTGATGCTGTTATTATTCTTGGCCAAAAGCAACTCAAAAGCATCCTCATGGGACCTATTCTGGCTCATAGTTCAAGGATACATTCTGTCTTAGTCACTTTTCTGCTGCCATGAAAAAAAAATAGACAAAACACTATCTCCTAGGCAACTTGCAAAAAAAATCATTTAGTTTGGGGTTCATGGTTCCATAACCATCATTGTGGGAAGCATGACAGCAGCTAGGCAGTCATGGTTTAGAAGAGTAGCTGAGAGCTCATATCTGTTCCATAAGCAAGAGGCACAGAGAGGAGGAGGAGGAGGAGGAGGAAGAGGAGGAGGAGGAGGAAGAGGAGGAGGAGGAGGAAGAGGAGGAGGAGGAGGAGGAAGAGGACTAGGATAAGGACAAGGACGAGGAGGAGGAGGAGGAGAGGGAGGAGGGAAGAAGAAGATGGGGAGAAGGAAGAAGAGGAGGAGGAAGGAGAGAGAGAGAGTTTTGAAGTGCCATGGGCCTCTGAAATCGGAAAACATGTCCCAGTGACACATCTCCTCCAATGAAGCCACACCTCCTAATCCTTGCCAAATGGTTCCACCAAATGGGAACCAAGCATTTGAATATATGTGCCTATGGGACCATTTTCATTCAAACTACCACACAGTCTATCAAGGTAGCAAGAATTTGAAGCATCTGGTCACATCTCTCCCCAAATCAGGAAATGATGGTGAATGCATGTTGCTGCTCAGCTTTCCTCCTCTACTTTGCAGTCCAAAACCTTCTTCCACAATTAGGATGGGTCTTTCCACATCAATTAATGTAACTGAGATAATCTCTTCAGACAGACCCTGAGGCTCATCTCCCAGGTGATTCTAGATCTTATCAATCTGACAACTGAGATTAACCATCATAGGTATTATGTAAAATGAACTTGAGCCCTCCAAACTGGGGCCTCTCAAGAGAAAGGCATCTACTTGCCAATTTGATAGCAAATCAGTCACTGTTTCCTTTAGCAGTAGAATCTATGAGATACTTATTTTAAAATAAATCTAATCCCTAGCACCAATTTATCAACCTAAAACTTGTTGTTGCCTCAGTTTAGAAGACAACAGATTCCACTAGAAAGATTAATTCTTAGAAAATGTCTTGTTATATCCTTAAAAGGTTCCTTTCCCTTCAGGACTTCCAGGGAAATCTCTCCGTGAGAGAAATGATAAATCAAGTTAAATAAAATATGGCCTAAAAAGGGATTTATACTTCCATTTACAAGAATGGATAGCAGCAGTAGATGAATCAAAGTCATGTTATTTAATTCATGCTCCTAACAAGCATGGTTATCTGGCTTCACAATCTGTGGGGAATGAAAGACATGAAATTGGAAAAGGATGGAGAGAGAAGGTTCAGATGAGACTACAAGGCTGGTGGCAGTGAGTGACCAGAATAAATGTCTGCCTGCCTAATAGGGAAGTGGAATAGGGAAGCGTAATGATGTTCTTCTATGAGAATCTTAACAATTTAAAAATGCTAAAGAATTGTAAATTCTTATTAGGTCAGACAAAACAAATAGAGTTTTGTCTTTTGTTTTATAAATGGTATATGCTGTGCAGTTAACATCTTACAAATGTTTGTTGAATAGTTATTGAATAGATAAAGCACATAGAGTTAGGACAAGGAGTAAAGGCAAATGGCCATACATACATCAATGGTGCAGCCAAAAAGGATTTCATGTTTACAATGTAATTCAGTAAAGCGTTTCAGGCTTAAAAATGGGCCTGTGAGATGGCTCCGTGGGTAAAAGCACCTGCCCACAAGGCTAATGATCTGATTGGATCCCAGCGACTCATGTTAGAAAGATAAAACTGACTCCAGAATGCCATCCTCTGACTTTCAAACATATTTTATGGCATTGAATGTACACACACACACATGAACACACACACACACATACACACACACATACACACAAAATAAACAAAATGCAAAAAAAAAAAATGAAATCCAATAAGTAGCTGGGTTTAGTGAGTCCTGCTTGTAATCTAAGCCTTCCAAAGGATGAAGCAAGGGGGTTGCTACAAATTCAAGGCCAACCTGACCTACAGCATATAATTTGGACTTAGAGTTTTCTAAAGAAATAATTTGACATTTTAAGACATTAATATATTTTAATCAATTGACTATTAACAATAAAACTGAAAACATGTCAAATTTCTAACAAAGTATAATGGCTTATTAAACTCAGTAGTATACTATAACCAGGAATACTCATTGTTCAGGACAATTCATAAAAATTCATATAAGAAAATTCCTTACATTCTTTAGACTTATCTCTAATTGCCCACATTTCTATACTTATATACTTATGCACACATATAAACAAATGTGTACATGTTTATATGTATATATCTATGCATGTACATATAAACACATGTTTATATATGTACAATATGAACACAAATCTACGTAAAATATGTACTACTTCCCATATGAAGTAGAATGAAGTAGATTATAATATACACCTATACTATATAATAATCATATAGTTGTTAGGGATGGGTATAGGCATACATTTTTTGAAACCTACTTTTAATAAGGGTTCGATCTCTCCTCTATCCCATTACCCTGTAGAAGAACTGGAACATAAAACTTACTAGGATATGGGGAGAGTGGACCTGTTCAGCAATAGTTCTTTGGGGGCAAGCTTGATCTTCTTTGGCAGGAGTTCAGTCCCATAGCAAACACCAAATTCAATTCAGCAGCTGCAGACCAGTCTTCTATGTAGGCAGACAACAGGCATGAACCAGCAGCTACAGTCCAGACCTTTCAGCAAGTAGACACCAGGCAGCAGTAGTTCAATCCTGAAGAAATGGCCAGGCTCACCAACCAGCCAGAGGTGAAGTCGCAGAAGCTGTAAATGGTCACAGGAACCTCATGAGCAGTTCTTGGGTTAGATTCTCTTAATAGTGGTATTATCACAGTTGAGCTCAACAATGCTATGTAAGGCGAACCAATACACGCATGTCTTTAGTGAAGAAAAGCAAGACAGAACAAACCAAACCAAAGTTCAGTGCTCCCACTGTCTGTAGGATCATATTTATATTCCTTTATCAAGAGTCCTTTCACATGTCTGCTATATCCTAACATCTTTCACTTGTGTCTACTTCAGGAAAACTGTCTTTCACATGTTTGCTTCAGCAAGCCATCCTTTCACCTTTGTGCCCCACTTAACATCATTTGATATAAGAACTTTTGATATAACATCATTTGATATTTGAACTTCAAGTTCAAAGAACTAGAAGTTTCCACTTCAGCTGGGGATGTAGCTTAGTTGGTAAAATACATGTTCTGTATGCACAAATCTTTGGCTTTGGTCCCAGCACCACTATACTTGAAGGTGTAACCATATTATATCAACACTTCTGAGAAGGGGAGGGAGACAATCAGAGCTGAAGCTATATAGTGAATTGGAGGCCAGTTTGGAAAGAAAAATTTGTCATTAGAGATGTATTCTCACAAATAGATGAAAAAGGCACACATTAGAATAATACTGGATGAGTATCTTCAGTAGGTAATAAATCACCCCAGGACAAAGAAAGTCCAATGACATAGTTGGTGTGATTGAAGAATTTAACAGAGGTTAAGCTGCAGATCTTTCTATAAATATAATGGAGATGGTGACAGCACCTGGATCCATAACCATATGGAAAGTTAACATATACCCCATGCCATGGATGCTGGCTTGAACCAGAGGGGTCCTATAAAGAGGAGGGAAGAGGCCACACAACCTTTTATGATCTGATTTCACATATAGTTCTTTCATGTCCTTTTTTTTACTTTGGTGTTTGTTGCTTGGTTGGTTGACTGGTTGTCTTTTCAAGACAGGGTTTCTTCTGTGTAGCCCTGGCTGTCCTGGAACTCATTCTGAAGACCAGGCTGGCCTCAAACTCAGAAATCCACCTGCCTCTGTCTCCTGAGCGCTGGGACTAAAGCATATGCTATTACAGCCCAGATCTTTAAAGATCTATTGATCATTCACACCTGAAGCAAGACAAGAGGGCATTACATGAGCCAATTAATGACAGGAATCAAGGAGCTCTAGGGGGGTGGGGTCATCTTTGCGGCTAACCACAACAAATACCAGCTTTTCATTCAACGGCTAATGAATGCATCTGTGCCATAATCATTAGTGGCTGTTGACGCCACAAGAGAAACAATTGGATACAGAATACTACTTTCCTAAACAGTAGAAGCTTCGAAACAATCTTGAGGAGAAAAACCTTGAATCTGGTTAAGACTCCTCATTCTCTATATTAATGCACAGGTGTTAGAAAGGGCAAAGGACTATGAGATACAATTTCATGTAGATGTAATTATTGTGAAAATGTCATACCATGTAAATGCCAATCAGGATGGCAAGAATTTTACAAGAGAAATAATTAATTTCTTCAAGAGCTCAGCTCTAAGGAGATCTTAAAGAGACAAAGGAGGGTAAAACTTATCCTCAAAAGAGACCAAAGGACAAATCGACATCTCAATCCCAATCTGAAAAAGCCTATTGTGAAAAGCAGATGGGTATCACATGGAATCAATGCAGTTCCCTTTATGGATAAATGCTATCCTCATGTGACCACCATTCACATCATTTCTACTATTTGGTTATTGTCACAAATGTGTCTAGGAACATTTATAAACAGATTTTGTGATGGACATTATTTAGTTCTCTTGGGTGTATACCCAGGAATACAATTTCTGAGTTATATGATGACTCTAGGTAAAAAAGTTTTCACAATTATGATTAGGTCATGACATTTATTATTTACAAAATGACTACCATGTTCCTCCATACTGAAAGAGTTATATACTGAAAGAGTTAATGCCATTAGAAAATGTACTTAAGTGTTGTGGGCCAACCAGCAGCTCGAGAGGAACGGTTCAACTGAGATGGCAGCTCGGGCTGAAAGAGAGGAACCAAACGGACAGAAGAAAGAATGAAGCCAAGTCAAAACTGACTCTGATCAAAGCTCAATTTTACTATTCCAACACGCAGTTTATGAAGGAGGGGAAGGGGGGCCAATTCCTGCCAAATAGTCCTGGGGTCCAATAGGAGGGTGATCACGTGTATGGCTCCGAACAGCAAAGCTGCAGGTTCCAGCAGTGGGCGTGGCAGAACGATTGAGCAGCAAGGTCCATCCAGGTGTAAACAGTGGAACCATTAAGGCTGGGGGAGGGGAGACTACCCTTAAGGATTGTGTTCACAGCCATCTGCTCTGTTATAACAGTGCAGCTTCATACTCCAGCCAAAAGAGAGAAGGGGTTGGGGAGAGTTAAAGGTGTCTAGATCATGGCTATGCAAAGCTATTCTGAAAAATGTACAGGTTATAAAGCACTCAGGAAACAATTGGCTGAACTTCTGGTGCCTGGTTCGAGAAATTGCTCAAGATTTTAAAATAGATCTGTGCTTCTCAAGTGTAAGTGTTGGTGCTTTACATGAGACATGTGAGGTCTATCTGCTGGGTATGTTTGAAGATACCAACCTGTGTGCTGTCCATGCCAAATGGGTAAGAATCATGTGTGATTGTGTCCATCTATCAGGCTGCATACATAGAGAACAAGCTTAATAATCTACTATGAGGGGCTAGTGAGATGGCTCAGTGGTTAAAAGCATTGACTGTACTTCCAAAGGTCATGAGTTCAAATCCCAGCAACCACATGGTGGCTCACAACCATCTGTAATGAGGAACAAAAAAAAAAAAAAAAAAAAACCAAAAACCTATGGGCCCTTCCGGTCGGCGCCAGCACTGGGTCACCTTGGGTGCAGAGTCGGTGGACACCGCCAAGGTCCACTAGAGGACTCTCCATGCAATATTAGGACCACCAGTGAGTGGAACACAACTTCTGTTCCAATCCAATTGCGCAGGACCTGAGACAGCATTAGGGAAGCAGGAAACCCTGACTGACCAGGGTCACAAGTCCCTTTCTGTCAGCACCAGCACTGGGTCACCTGGGCGCAGAGTCGGCAGACACCCCAAAGGTCCCTAGAGGACAGCTTCTGAGACAGACCCCATTTCAGGCTCAAGGCATCCAGGCACCTTCCCTACCAGAGGAGAGGTGTCTGCCCTGCCCAGGAGGCCTTTGCAGGAGCACCTGTGGGAGCAATCTTGGTTCCCGGATCCCTTCAAGACTAGTCTGTGCAGGTGAGAGTGTGGACAACAGAAGCTAACAGCTTCTGTGACAGGCAGAAGCAACACAGCTTCTGGGATAGGTCCTGTTTCAGACCTTCATCTTCTGCCAGGAGGGAGGTCCGAACACCCCATAACTGTGTAGCTTCTCTGTAAGAGGAGAGCTTGCCTGCAGAGAGTGCTCTGACCACTGAAACTCAGAGGAGAGATCTAGTCCCCCAGGTCTGCTGATAGAGGCTAACAGAATCACTAGAGGAACAATCTCTAACCAGAGAACTATAACATCTAATTCCAGAGATTACCAGACGGTCAAAGGCAAACATAAGAATCTTACTAACAGAAACCAAGACCACTCAGCATCATCAGAACGTAGCACTTCCACCTCGCCCAGTCCTGGGCACCCCAACACATGCGAAAAGCTAGACCTGGGTTTAAAAGCATATCTCATGATGATGGTGGTAGAGGACATCAAGAAGGACTTTAATAACTCACTTAAAGAAATAAAGGAGAACACTGCTAAAGAGTTACAAGTCCTTAAAGAAAAGCAGAAAAACACAACCAAACAGTTAGAAGTCCTTAAAGAAAAACAGGAAAACACATCCAAACAGGTGATGGAAATGAACAAAACAATACTAGACCTAAAAAGGGAAGTAGACACAATAAAGAAAACCCAAAGTGAGGCAAAACTGGAGACAGAAACCCTAGGAAAGAAATCTGGAAACATAGATGCGAGAATCAGCAACAGAATACAAGAGACAGAACAGAGAATCTCAGGTACAGAAGATTCCATAGAGAACATGGGAACAACAATCAAAGAAAATGCAAAATGCAAAAAGATCCTAACTCAAAACATCCAGGAAATCCAGGACACAATGAGAAGACCAAACCTACGGATAATAGGAGTAGATGAGAATGAAGATTTTCAACTTAAAGAGCCAGCAAATATCTTCATCAAAATTATAGAAGAAAACTTCCCAAACCTAAAGAAAGAGATGCCAATGAACATACAAGAATCCTACAGAACTCCAAATAGACTGGACCAGAAAAGAAATTCCTCCCGACACATAATAATAAGAACAACAAATGCACTAAATAAAGATAGAATATTAAAAGCAGTAAGGGAAAAGGGTCAAGTAACATATAAAGGCAGGCCTATCAGAATTACACCAGACTTTTCACCAGAGACTATGAAAGCCAGAAGATCCTGGACAGATGTTATAGAGACACTAAGAGAACACAAATGCTAGCCCAGGCTACTATACCCAACCAAACTTTCAGTTACCATAGATGGAGAAACCAAGTATTCCACAACAAAACCAAATTCACACATTATCTTTCCACGAATCCAGCCCTTCAAAGGGTAATAACAACAACAACAAAAAAAAAAAAAATACAAGAACGGAAACCAGGCCCTCAAAAAAGTAAGAAAGTAATCCTTCACCAAACCTAAAAGAAGATAGCCACAAGAACAGAATGCCAACTCTAACAACAAAAATAATAGGAAGCAACAATTACTTTTCCTTAATATCTCTTAATATCAATGGACTCAATTCCCCAATAAAAAGACATAGACTAACAGACTGGCTACACAAACAGGACCCAACATTTTGCTGCTTACAGGGAACCCATCTCAGGGAAAAAGACACACACTACCTCAGAAGGAAAGGCTGGAAAATAATTTTGCAAGCAAACGGTCTGAAGAAACAAGCTGGAGTAGCCATTCTCATATGGAATAAAATGGACTTCCAACCCAAAGTTATCAAAAAAGACAAGGAGGGGCACTTCATACTCAACAAAGGTAAAATCCTCCAAGAAGAACTCTCAATTCTGAATATCTATGCTCCAAATGCAAGGGCAGCCACATTCAGTAAAGACACTTTAGTAAAGCTCAAAGCACACATTGCACCTCACACAATAATAGTGGGAGACTTCAACACACCACTTTCATCAATGGACAGATCGCAGAAACAGAAACTAAACAGGGACACAGTGAAACTAACAGAAGTTATGAAACAAATGGATTTAACAGATATCTACAGAACATTTTATCCTAAAACAAAAGGATATACCTTCTTCTCAGCACCTCATGGTACCTTCTCCAAAATTGACCATATAATTAGTCACAAAACAGGCCTCAACAGATACAAAAATATTGAAATTGTCCCATGCATTCTATCAGATCACCATGGACCAAGGCTGATCTTCAATAACAACATAAATAATAGAAAGCCAACATTCACGTGGAAACTGAACAACACCCTTCTCAATGATACCTTGGTCAATGAAGGAATAAAGAAAGAAATTGAAGACTTTTTAGAGTTTAATGAAAATGAAGCCACAACATACCCAAACTTATGGGACACAATGAAAGCATTTCTAAGAGGAAAACTCATAGCTCTGAGTACCTGCAAAAAGAAACTAGAGAGAGCACACACAAGCAGCTTGACAACACACCTAAAAGCTCTAGAAGAAAAGGAAGCAAATTCACCTAAGAGGAGTAGACAGCAGGAAATAATCAAACTCAGGGGTGAAATCAACCAAGTGGAAAAAGAAGAACTATTCAAAGAATCAACCAAATGAGGAGCTGGTTCTTTAAGAAAATCAACAAGATAGATGAACCCTTAGCCAGACTCACTAGAGGGCACAGGGACAGCATCCTAATTAACAAAACCAGAAATGAAAAGGGAGACATAACAACAGATCCTGAAGAAATACAAAACACCATCAGATCATTCTACAAAAGGCTATACTCAACAAAACTGGACAACCTGGATGAAATGGACAAGCTTCTAGACAGATACCAGGTAGCAAAGTTAAATCAAGATCAGGTTAATGATCTGAACAGTCCTATATCCCCTAAAGAAATAGAAACAGTCATTAATAGTCTCCCAACCAAAAAAAGCCCAGGACAAGATGGGTTTAGTGCAGAGTTCTATCAGACCTTCAAAGAAGATCTAATTCCAGTTCTTCACAAACTATTCCACAAAATAGAAGCAGAAGATACTCTACCCAATTCATTCTATGAAGCCACAATTACTCTGATATCTAAACCACAAAAAGACTAAACAAAGATAGAAATCTTCAGACCAATTTCCCTTATGAATATCGATGCAAAAATACTCAATAAAATTCTTCCTATCCGATTCAAAGAAGACATCAAAACCATCATCCATCCTGACCAAGTAGGTTTCATTCCAGGGATGCAGGGATGGTTCAATATACGGAAATCCATCAACGTAATCCATTATATAAACAAATTCAAAGACAAAAACCACATGATCATCTCCTTAGATGCGGAGAAAGAATTTAACAAAATCCAACACCCATTCATGCTAAAAGTCTAGAAAAGATCAGGAATTCAAGGCCTATACCTAACAATGATAAAAGCAATCTACAGCAAAACAGTAGCCAACATCAAGTAAATGTGGAGAAGCTGGAAGCTTTCCCACTTAAATCAGGACTAGACAAGGTTGCCCACTTTCTCCCTACCTATTTAACATTGTACTTCAAGTCCTAGCCAGATCAATTCAACAATAAAAGGAGATCAAGGGGATACAAATTGGAAAGGAAGAAGTCTAAATATCACTTTTTGCAGATGATATAATAGTATATATAAGTGACCCTAAAAATTCCACCAGAGAACTCCTAAACCTGATAAACAGCTTCAGTGAAGTAGCTGGATATAAAATTAACTCAAACAAGTCAATGGCCTTTCTGTACACAAAGGATAAACAGGCTGAGAAAGAAATTAGGGAAACAACACCCTTCTCAATAGTCACAAATATTATAAAATCCTTGGCGTGACTCTAACTAAGGAAGTGAAAGATCTGTATAATAAGAACTTCAAGTCTCTGAAGAAATAAATTAAAGAAGATCTCAGAAGATGGAAAGATCTCCCATGCACATGGATTGGCAGGATAAATATAGTAAAAATGGCTATCTTGCCAAAAGCAATCTACAGATTCAATGCAATCCCCATCAAAATTCCAACTCAATTCTTCAACGAATTGGAGAGGGCAATCTCCAAATTCATCTGGAATAACAAAAAACCTAGGATAGCAAAAACTCTTCTCAAGGATAAAAGAAGCTCTAGGTGAATCACCATGCCTGACCTAAAACTGTACTACAGAGCAATTGTGATAAAAACTGCATGTTACTGGAATAGTGACAGACAAGTAGACCAATGGAATAGACTTGAAGACCCAGAAATGAACCCACATACCTATGGTCACTTGATCTTTGACAAGGGAGCTAAAACCACCCAGTGGAAAAAATACAGCATTTTCAACAAATGGTGCTTGTACAACTGGCGGTTAACATGTAGAAGAATGCGAATTTATCCATTCCTCTCTCCTTGTACTAAGGTCAAATCTAAGTGGATCAAGGAACTCCACATAAAACCAGAGACACTGCAACTTATAGAGGAGAAGGTGGGGAAAAGCCTCCAAGATATGGGCACAGGGGAAATTTTCCTGAATAGAACAGCAATGGCTTGTGCTATAAGATTGAGAATCGACAAATGGAACCTCATAAAATTGCAAAGCTTCTGGAAGGCAAAAGACACTGTCAATAAGACAAAAAGGCCACCAACACATTGGGAAAGGATCTTTACCTAGCCTAAATCAGATAGGGGACTAACATCCAATATATATATATATATATATATATATATATAAAGAACTCAAGAAGGTGGACTCCAGAAAATCAAATAACCACATTAAAAAATTGGGCTCAGAGCTAAACAAAGAATTCTCACCTGAGGAATACCGAATGGCTGAGAAGCACCTGAAAAAATGTTCAGCATCCTTAATCATCAGGGAAATGCAAATCAAAACAATCCTGAGATTCCACCTCACACCAGTCAGAATGGCTAAGATTAAAAATTCAGGTGACAGCAGATGCTGGTGTGGATGTGGAGAAAGAGGGACACTCCTCCATTGTTGGTGGGATTGCAAGCTTGTACAACCACTCTGGAAATCAGTCTGGGGGTTCCTCAGAAAATTGGACACAGCACTATGGGAGGATCCCACAATACCTCTCTTGGGCATATATCTAGAAGATGTTCCAACTGGTAAGAAGGACACATGCTCCACTATGTTCATAGCAGCTTTATTTATAATAGCCAGAAGCTGCAAAGAACCCAGATGCCCCTCAACAGAGGAATGGATATAGAAAATGTGGTACATTTACACAATGGAGTACTACTCAGCTGTTAAAAAGAATGAATTTATGTAATTCCTAGGCAAATGGATGGACCTGGAGGGCATCATCCTGAGTGAGGTAACCCAATCACAAAAGAACTCACATGATATGTACTCACCTATAAGTGGATATTAGCCCAGATACTTAGAATACCCAAAATATAAAATACAATTTGTGAAGCTCATGAAACTCAAGAAGAACAAAGACCAAAGTGTAGACACTTTGCCTCTTCTTGGAATTTGGAACAAAACACCCATGGAAGGAGTTATATAGACAAGGTTTGCAGCTGAGAGGAAAGGAAGACCATCTAGAGACTGCCATATCTGGGGATCCATCCCATAATCAGCTTCCAAACGCTGACACCATTGCATACACTAGCAAGATTTTGCTGAAAGGACCCTGATATAGCTGTCTCTTGTGAGACTATGCCGGGGCCTAGCAAACACAGAAGTGGATGCTCACAGTCAGCTAATGGATGGAACACAGGGCCCCCACATGGAGGAGCCCTGTGTTCCATCCATTAAAAAATAAATTTTTTATTAGATATTTTCTTCATTTACATTTCAAATGCTATCCCCTTTCCTAGTTTCCTCTCCAAAATCCCCTATACCCTACCCCCGGCCTGCTCCCCAACCCACCCACTCCTGCTTCCTGGCCCTGGCATTCCCCTGTACTGGGGCACATAATCTTCGCAAGACCAAGGGCCTCTCCTCCCATTGATGTCCGACTAGGCCATCCTCTGCTACACATGCAACTAGAGACACAGCTCTGGGGGTAAGTGGATGCTCACAGTCATCTATTGGATGGAACACAGGGCCCCTAGTGAAGGAGCTAGAGAAAGTACCCAAGGAGCTAAAGAGATCTGCAACCCTATAGGAGGAATCTATTCTTTATCCATTTTATACTATAAAAAGTATTTCCCACTTTAGTTATTATCAGTAGTAATGAATGTTAGAGGTTTCCCACAATGGGATCAGAAGATACATACGTATATGATTGCTATTGGAAAACTTGGAAAAGAACAAGGTATTAGCAGTTTTTCTATTTTCTTTCTTTTGGGATTTCTGTTTGTTTTGCTCTTTGAGACAAGGTCTCAATAAGTAGCTCTGGTTGTCCTAGAACTTTCTATGCACACTGAGCTGTCCTGAAACTCACAGAGATCCATTTGCCTCTGTCTCCCAAGTGCTGAGATTAAAGGTGTATAACACCATTCCCTTTTATTTGAACTGACATGTTCTTTCTTCTTTCATTGTCTATAGATATTTGCATACATAATTTCATGTTGTTTTATATTGTGGGTTGAGAGTCCATGTAGTGAGAATCACCTTTTCCCACCAATGTGTACTATTAGGTTTTATGAAAGGAGAGGAGGAGAGAAGGGGAAAGAGGACAGGTGTACTGAGTCACATGTCTGTCAGGCAAAAGTTTATTAAAATAACAACATGGTGGCAAGGTCTGGAGGTCAGGAAGGCTGAAGCAAAGTTTTAGGCTTTCCTGGAGAAAGAGATCAGAATTGTATTTTTTACAGTTTCTTGGGAAAATGGCCTAGTTACTATGACCTATACTTCCTGATAGGCCATACTACCTTACAGGTAGGGGAGACCGACTTAAGTAACTTATATGACAGAAGTCACTCTTTCTCTGGGTAGGGGACTGAGGCTTGGTTAATGTGTGACTGAGAGATGAAGTAATAGTAAATGTGCCTTCCACTGCTGGCTGTGTGATAGTTAGATGTGTTCTTATCCTGTTTGCCAACCTCTGTGTAGGATCTGGTTACCCAAAAGAGCCTGTGTTCTCTAATGCATATTACAGAGTCATATAACACTGCTGGAGTTAAATCATTTAATAATGCAACTTGCAGTAGACTCTGTCTTGACAAATTGGCTACAGAACAGACACCTATGAAAAATGGTGCTGCAGTCACAGGGTCCTGGCATGGACTATTTGTCAACCTGGCCATCATAAAGTCAGCCGATCAGGAACAGCAAATGGGCTTTGAAAGCATGTCCTCAAATTGACTAGGAGCCAAGCCATGATGCTAGTAAGCCCCCAGCAAAGCAATGCAACTGCCACTAATTACTACATATCATCTCTGGACCACAGACTTAAATCACATCATAGCCCAAGGTGACAAATAGATATGCTCAGAGGCTCTTTGCTTAATCTGAGTGAAATACACAAGACAGTCTTCAACATTGAAAACGCAGTTTGAATACATCATTCTTGGTGCATGGCCTGTGAGCAAAGTCAATTTTGCAGTGTATCACAGTGAAAGATGTTAAAGTTAGCCCTCTGTCTAATGCTGAAAGACTGGGAAAGAGAAAACTATCCTTAGGGGGAAAAGTGTCCTTCTCAATACGATCATTTACAATGAGATATTCATGATAAAAATGCAATCCATAAGGTCTAATGGAAGGATGAGTTTTCAAAAATATTTACTGTGAAACGATCAAGGTTAGGATATATGTGATTTGATGAAGGCAAGCAGGTTGAAAAGTGAATGGCATGTTTTAAGCTGTTCACTTTATAGCTGCCAAGGCCTGGATCTTTCAGAACAGGCAATTTACACAGTAATCTAGCAAATCGAAATGAAATCACTGTCGTTTTTAAGTCTTCAACAAACTCATTATTGGTACTTTGAAATCACTCTGTGCATTTTAGAAACCATAGGAAAAGGGGTGTTCAGTCTCATAACCCATCCGTGACAGCCGTCTCAAGCTTGGCTTGCCAGTATCAGCCAGCATAATTAATATTGTAATTTGGCTTTCAGCAAAACACAAAGTTTGAAGAGACGGTGGAGGGAGTTAGGACTATAGCTCTGTTGGCAGAGTGCCTTCCTAATACACACAAAGCCTTCACTTCAGTATTCAGTAGCACATTAACTGGGTATGGTGCTGCATGCCTGGAACCCAGCATTAGAAAGTAGAGGCAAGGTGGATCAGGAGTTCAAGGTCATGCTCACCCTAATAGTTAGTTTAAATCTATCAGAGACCATAGAGTACAGAGTTCCAGCCCACCTACCCTCCCCACCACACCCCCTGATGTCCAAATAAATAAATAAATAAATAAATAGATAGATAGATAGATAGAAAAGATCCCAAGTCTGATGTGGTAGTACTAGCCCATTTATGATCCTAGCACTTGACAGGTAGAGACAGGAAAATCAGAAATTTAAGCTCATTTTTGGCTATATAGCAAAGTTTGATCTAGCCTGGGATACATGAGGCTCTGCCTCAATGAAGAACCAAAACCAAAATAAGTTTTTTTCAAAATATACAACGAGATGAGGAAAACTGGACTAAGCTAAGAATCCAAGGAAATGGTTCTAGAAGGAAGCTTAAAAACTAAACCAAGGGCCTGGGAAAATGGTTCAGCAGTTGAAATGATGTCTGTCCAAGTAAAATGACTGTACTTTGGGTTTTTAGAACCCTGGAAAATGGCAGTAAATGATGGTCGACCATGGTACCTGCGTGTCTAGAAAGGCGCCATAGCTGACTTAGGAAGATGCCTTAGTTGCTTTTCCATTCCTGCAAGGAGACACCATGACTAAGACACCTTATAAAAGAAAGTACTTAATTGTGGGACTTGCTTACAGTTGCAGACGGTGAGGCCATGACCACCATGTTAAGGAACATAGCAGCAAGCAGGCTCTGCAAGTATAGCACTGGAGCAGTAGCTGGGAGCTTACGTTCTGAGGTACGTGTTGGAGGTGGGTGGGGGGAGGGAGGGAAGGCGAGAAAGAGACAGAGAAACACACGCACACACCGAAAGAGAGAAAGAGAGAGCACGTAGCAGTTAGCTCTTGAAACCTACACCTTTTCCAACAAAAAAACCTGCATATCCTAATCCTTTCCAAACAATTCTACCAACTACTGTCGAAGCACATGCAAATATATGAGACTATGGGGCTGAGTCTTGTTTTAACCACCATGGAAGACTAGCTGTACTGCTGATTGCTGAAGACAGCTACAGTGTACTCATATACATTAAATAAATAAATCTTTTAAAAAAGGGAAAAAAAAAGACCCTGCCTCCGAACAATAACGTGCAAGAGTGATCAAGGAAAATTCCAGATGCTCACTTAAACATTTAAAATAACCCAACACATGGTAAGTTCATACTATAAAATTGTTGAGGAAGCATAAAAGTCAGCAAGTAGTTGGGGATGTTCTTGAAAGAAACATAAAAAGAAAATGGTGCCTACCAGGAAACCAACTTCTATGCTGGGTTCTGGAAGGCTGGTCCCAGGCAGGTTGAAGAGGCGGAGCCAACCTTCAAGTGGTATATTCCCTTTCACAAAATGAAAGTACTAAAGAATCATCGATTTCAAAGAATCTAAGAGAGCAAAACTCACTTTCAACAGCTGTTAGAAATGAATTCTATTTCTTTTTCCTTTTGGTTTGAGCCAATTCCTGGACAGACTTTCACATCAGGCCCAGGAGAGAACTCTGTGAGGCAGCAGGGGGAGGAGCCTAGGCAACCATGGCTATTGAATGAAGCAGAATTTTCCTGTCTTCAGATCACAGTTGTTTGCTCGAGACCCTGAATGCCCAGTGCTATTTTAATCCTGCATGAGCTTTGTGGACCAAAATCCCCAAGGGAGGAGAACCAAATCCCTTCACACATGTGCAACAAATACTTTGTAAAAAGCTGTGCTCCTGGGAGACCAGAGCCTGAGGCTCGAAGTCCCTCCCTCTCTAGGCTGGAGGTGATAGCCTGGCCGAGGCAGCAGGCTGAAAATACAATGACATTACCACCAAAGGTAGCATTTTCACCTTTGTTCTGACACACTGTTAGTACCTGTCATTTAACACCTAAGAAGAATGAAGCAGCAAGATGAAAGAGAATTTCTATTCTGGTGTCTCATTTGCAAGGGAAAAATGATCTCATACAGTGCTAAAGTTTCAGGGATGAAATATGAGATTTTACGAGTTCAACAAAGCACAGAGGTCAAAAAAAGAAAAAAGAAAAGAAAAGCAATAACTACCAAAAGTGGTCAAGAAGGGTTTGAAATTGTGACTTTCTCTTTGATTCCTTATTCAGAACTCAAGAGAGCAAATATTTGGAGTCGGGGAAGATAAAGCTAGTAAATGCATTTTGCAAATATCAACCACCCCACTATCTGCCTTTGCTTCCCAAATAGGATTTTATATTATTAGCTATCCTTTCTCCCTGGACAGTAAGTGATTTTATAGGCTCTAAAAAGGCAATGGTACTTAAACAAACACGGAGATAGAATGCTGGCTGCCTACTGCTGTTAGTATGGCATGATTAGTACACACACACATACACACAAGCTCAGTATATGTCCACTACCATCTTAACCTTGGTTTTGGATAGCTTATGGTAGTATTATTAGAATCTGAAATCTCCATCCTACATAATCAATTTTCAATACATTTAGAACACAGTCAAAGCACTATTGTTTTTTTTCTAGAGCAGATGTCAGTAAAACACAATTCACAGGACATACCTTGCCTGACACCTGCTGTTGTAAATAAAATTTTATTTGTTTATTTATTTTGAGGCAGCATCTCACACAGTTCATTCAAGTTGTCTATGGCCATGCCATGTAACTGCGGATGAGCTCAACCTTCCCGGGTGTTGGAATAACAGATGTGAAGCAGCAGGTTTAGCTTATTCAGTCCTCCGGATGGAACCCAAAGCTTGGAGCACACTAGGTAAGGATTGTTCCACGTGAGCACCAGATTCAGCTGAGCTTCATATTCTATCTATTTGCTTACCTACTCTCCACATCTGCTGTCATACAATGGCAGAGCTTGACTAGTTGGGAGAGGGACTGCATGGCTCAAAATACTTATTACCAGCTCTTTCCAGAAGACAATTGCTGACTGAGTAGACATTTTATTTTATCCTATTACTGTGGCACAAATGAATAAACACCTATAAAGTTCAGTGTCTATTGCTTTGTTTTTGTGAATTAGATTACATTTTGGTAGATTCTAAGAAATCCATTCTCATTATCAATTTATTTTCTGTCTCTTGAATCTAGTGTGGTCTTATGACTTGCTTTGGCATGAGAAGGTGCTAGAAGATGCCTAGAGACTTCTACTTCTCTTACAACAATGGTTCTTCCTAATGCTGTGACCCTTTAATACAGTTCCTCATGTTGTGGTGACCCCCAATCATAACATCATTTTCATTGCTACTTCATAACTGTAATTTTGCTACTGTTTTGAATTGTAAATGTAAATGTCTGATATGCAGCCTATCTGATTCTCCATCCCCCAAATGGGTCATGACCCACAGATTGAGAGCCTCTGTGTTAGATCCTCAAATCACCCCGTGGAAAGGTTGTTATCTCCTGATAGTAGCTTTGCAAGGCCTGCACACCCCAGGCCTAATTCCAGTCTTTGATAAAGCCATCTTTGAAGTCCTAGATCCATATGAGCTCCCAGGTAGGATGCAGCCATAGAAGTGTCTAGGGCCTGAACACTCTAGGTGGAACTTTCTGGCTTAGTGCAATTGACAGAGTGAGGAGCATCAATCACTGCTCTTTTAAATCACCGAGTATGTCACTGCATAGCCATAAAGGAATTCACCTTAAGGTTTTTGTGTTCCATTTAATATTTCCCAACTTTCAAAAAGCTATTTAAAAGTAGTCCTAGGAAAACACAATTTAATCATTTTATAACATAAAATCAAGAAATTTCACCATGTTTGGATGGCAGTGTGAGCCACTGGAGGAAAGCT